>NC_056726.1:455156821-455319321 GCF_019279795.1 Protopterus annectens
CAGTTTCACTGTCCTGACAGCACTGATTTCTACCTCAGGAGTACACCTAGGACACACTCTCTAGCCCTCCTGAAGACAGGTGAGTAGGTCCTAGCTTCATCATGCTTCTCTTTGCCTGAGTCACCTTAGCAGGTACTTAAACTGCTATCTGAACTTGGGTAATCTATGTCACCAATTATTATGTTCTCAGGTAAATGTAAGGTAAGCAATCCCGTCCTATAATATTATTAAAGAACATCATCTACAGCAGGAGTTCCCACTATACAGACACAGAGGTGTAGCAAGGGAATGTGGTGACATGATGGCATACTGATTTCACCTCTGACCTAAAGCATGTAACAAGCAAATATTGATGTAGCACAGTGCAGATGGTAACAATCAGAAATGGAGTTTAGTAACAGCTCATAGCAAAAAAAAAAAATAAATACTCAAAATGCCATAATATATGGGCATTTAAAATCTGACCATGCGTGTTCTTTTCTTATTCACCTGTGTTCTTCCTGTAATTCTTTAGAGGTGATGGATCACGTTTTCACCAATGAAATATATGCACAAATTATATAAGTTATTTGCTTAGCATCATGCTCTATGTAAATATTAGGTACTACATATAATTAACATACAGATTATGCATATATTTTTATTTACTTCAAGTAGAGAAATACTAGCTTCTTGCATGTTTGGAAAACATTTTTCTAGCTGATGGATGTAACATTTGCTTGTCATATTATTTAGATTCAGAGAATTTGAAAGTTGTTTTCTCCTACAAAGCATTTAAATGAAGTCTACTGGGAACCAAATCAATTGATGTACAAGTAATGCAATTTGTAATGCACGTAAATAGAAATTGCTGGAATTTAGACTCGTCTCCAGTGGTGAAAATATTTGCCTTAACTGTTTTGCTCCTATAACATGCAGAATAAGGTAATGCATTTTAGACTGTACAATGACTTTGTATCATGTTCAGATGTTCAGAGACACCAAGCCCAAAACCTTACAAGGACACCATTATAAACTGGATAAAAAACCTTCAAACCCACGCATAAATCCAAATTGGATGTAAAAGATAGTACAGTTGTGTACACTTACCATAAATGTAGATGTTCGAGTGTATTCACTGTTGCAGTCATTACATTTGGGTAATCCTGCTGGTAGGTTGCCCTCAGCCAGCCTGAATTCCAAAGTCTTGGGTCCTGCATCGGCTGCTGTCACCCCTTCACTGACGTTAGGTCGTCAGGGGTATAAAAGAAGGAGCCAACACCATTTTCTTTAGTTTTTCTTGCCCCAGATGTCAGGTGCCCCCAAAAAGGGTTTACAAAATTTATATATGTATAATTACATGCACCAATATAACATTTACCTTCATCTACAAGCAAATACACCACATAGGTTGTATAAATCAGAGAAGGAAAGATAGGTTCCATCAGAAGAAAAAGGGGGATGGTGGGTGGGTAACCTGGACTGCAACAGTGAATACACTCGAACATCTACATTTATGGTAAGTGTACACAACTGTACTATGTTCTTCATGTTTCACTGTTGCAGTCATTACATTTGGGTAGAGTCCCAAAGCTATGGTTGGGAGGCTGGAGCTAAACAGCATTAGGAGCGGCTATGAGGCCCTGCAGAACTGCAGTGGCAAAGCCTGCACTGGATTTAGAGTGCAGTGGTAAATGATAGTGCTTTGTAAAGGTGTGCACTGAACTCCAAATAGCAGCCTCTAAAATGTCCTTTGTAGGTACTCCCCTGAGAAAGGCTGCTGAAGTGGCTGCAGCTCTGGTTCAGTGTGGCCTAATGCCCTTAGCTACTGGCTTGCCATGGTGTACATAGCAGAAATGAATGCAGTGGTCTATCCACTTTGAAATAGTCTGCTTTGAGATAGCCTTTCCTTGTGATCCTGCAGCATATGTCACTAGTAATTGCTCTGTCTTTCTGAAAACTTTGGTTCTGTACAAGTAGAATCTAAGCTGTCTGTGTACGTCCAAAGAATGCAGAATTCTCTCCCCCTTGTTCTGTGGATTTGGATAAAAGGTTAGCAGGTGAATAGTTTGGCTGAGAGCCACACTGGACACCACCTTAGGCATAAATGTTGGGTTTGTCCTCAGAGAGACCCTGTCTGGATAAAAAATGATAATAGGTTCCACAGCCATGAGTGCCTGTAGCTCTGAAACTCATTTTGCAGAAGTTATTGCTAGGAGCAGAGCTGTTTTCCAAGATAATAATTTTATATCAGCAGTAACAGCTGGCTCAAAAGGAGGCAGGGTGAGTTTTTCCAAGACATAGTTGAGGTCCCATGCAGGCACTGGTGATCTCCTTGGAGGTCTTAAAGTTTTGGCTCCTCTGAGGTACTGCTTTAATAAGGGATGTGAAAAGATTGGTGGCTCTACATTGTAATGAGCTGAAATGGCAGAGGCATGAATTTTAATAGATGAAAAAGATAGGCCTTTGTCCAGCATCTCAGTTAAGTATTGCAAAATCTGAGGAATATTTGGCACAGCTGTATCAGTTCCTTGTGCCTGGTTCCAAGCACAGAATCTCTTCCATTTTCCAGCATAAGATTTTCTAGTACTAGGCCTTCTGGCTTCCAAAATGACATCCATCACAGCTTTACTGAAAGGTGTGTTTTGTATGACTACATTATTCGCCATGCTGTCAGGTTTAAAGTTCTGAGTTGGCTGTGCAGGATCTGACTGTTTTGCTGGGACAGTAGCTGAGGTATTTGAGGTAAGGTCCACGCTGGGCATTGAGACAAGCTCCTTAGTATTGGATACCAGTACTGGCGGGGCCAGTCTGGGGCAATCAGTATCATCTTTGGCTTCTCCTTTCTGACCTTTAGGAGTACCTTGGGGAGGAGAGGCAGAGGGGGAAATGCATACACTGATAGATTTTTCCAGCTGAAAGATAGGGCATCCACTTTCCATGCTTGTCTGTGATAAGTCCTTGTGCAGAATCATTTTAGTTGGTAGTTGTGAGGGGAGGCAAATAGATCTATGTCCGGGCATCCCCATTTTCTTGCTATCATGCTGAATACTTGTGGGTCCAGGTGCCACTTGTGTGGATCCATGAGGTTTCTGCTTAGTTCATCTGCCAGAGTATTTTTCCTTCCTGGCAGGAATTGTGCCTGCAGATGTACTTGGTAAGTCAGTGCTGTGTCCCACAAAGTCATGGCTAGTCTGCAAAGGGGGTAAGAATGTGTGCCCCCCTGCTTGTTTATATACCACATGACCATGGTGTTGTCTGTCTTTATCAGTAGTTGTCCTGGATGAAGTAGGTCCTTGAAGGCTGTCAGGGCATTTTGTACTGCTAGCATCTCTTTTTGATTGATATGTAGATACATTTGGTTTAAGGTCCATGTGCCCTGAATGCATCTTCCTGCCATGTGGACCCCCAAGGCATAATCTGATGCATACGTTGTTAGTGTCTGCCTGGCTGGGGTAATGTGAATGGCTGTCCTTTGTTTTGGTGACAAGCCTTTGCCCACCACTGAAACTCCTGTTGCAGGCAGGGAATGAGAGTAATCATAGTTTCCAGGCTGTGGCAATGTTGAGTCCAAACACTTTTTAGGTACCATTGAAGTTTCCTCATGTGCAGTCTTGCATATGGAATTAATAGGATGCAGGATGCCATGAAGCCCAAAGCCTGCAGAATATTTCTTGCAGATAACTGGGCCTTTATTGCCAACATTTTGAAATAGGTAGTTAGTTGCCTTTGTTTGTCTGGCGTGAGATAAGCCATCTGGGCAGTTGTATTTAAGCTTGCACCCAGGAATATTATCTCTTGAGAGGGTACTACTTTTGATTTCTTTTTGTTGACTGTGTACCCTAGGCATGTTAGAAGCCTTTTCACAAATGCCAGATGCTGTAGAAGAATGTCCTTGTTCTCTGCTTGAATTAGACAGTCGTCCAAGTAAGGATATATTTGTATTCCTCTTTGTCTGCAGAATGCAATTACTGGTGCCAGGCACTTTGTAAAGACCCTGGGCGCAGTAGATAAGCCAAAGGGCAGTGCAGAGAATTGGTAATGCATTGAACCAGCCTTGAATCTGAGGTATCTTCTGCATATTTGTCTGATTGGGACATGCAGGTATGCCTCTTTTAGATCTAAAGTCACAAGCCAAGCGTTCTTGCCCAGCATGGGCAGAAGCTGCTGCAAAGTCAACATCTTGAACTTTGGTATATCCAGGAATGTGTTCAAAATAGATAGATCCAGTATTGGTCTCCAGGCCTTGTTCTTTCTGGGTACCAAGAACAGTCTTGAGTAAAATCCTTGTCCCTGATCTTGATCTGGTACTTGTTAAATGGCCCCTATGTCCATGAGGGATGAGACTTATTTTTGTGCCTCTGCCCATTGATATTTTGGCAGATCTGGCCAGCCGTTTGCCTTTGACAGGGTATGGAAATGGAACTTTTAGCCTTGTGACACAATATTTAGGACTCACTTGTCCTGGGTTATAATGTGCCAATTTTGAGAAAAAAGGGTTAATTTTCCCCCTAAGGGTGCTGCCAGGAGATAAGTGCTTGGTGGAGGCAGGGGGAAGTCATTGGGACTGTTTCCTGTATGGTTGTGATTTGTCTTCTCCAACTTTGGAGGTAGAAGCCCCCCCATTGCTTTGAGCGGTATGAACCTTGTCCCTGGGATCTGCCTCTAGGGCATCTGGATCTGCCCCTTTGAGGTCTGTCTGACACAGGAAAGGACCAATTCTTTGTTGGCCAGTGTCTACTAAACCTAGGTGGCTGTACTTGTAAAAAATCTTTGACCGTTTGCATAGATTTAGCTTTGTCCTCCATTTTCTTTAACACCTCTTCTGCCTTAACACCAAACAAAGTATCATGCTGTAAAGGTGCATCTAATAATTTAACTTTAACATGATCAGGCAGATTTCGTTCCTTTAACCAAGCATGTCTCCTAATTACAGAACCTGTAACTGCGGCCCTGCAGGAGGCCTCTAAAGAATCAAACCCACATTGCAAAGTATGCTTTCCAACTTGTTCAGCTGCATGCAATAAATCCTGCATTTCCTTGTTTTCTGCACATTCAGAGTTTAACATTTTCTGTTTAAGCAATGCCATGACATGTTGCTAATATTTGAGCATATGAAACTGACAGTTTAAGGCCCTTATAGCCAAGGTAGCAGATGTGTAAACCTTTTTTCCCCATCTATCCAGTGCCCTAGAATCTCTGTCAGAGGGGGTAGGGTTTTTTGCAGCGGAAGCCTTAACTCCTTTGGGACCCTGAGAAATAGTTTCTGGGTCTGCAGCAGGGTTTTTAAAAAGGGAATTTATGAGAGTCAGGAACCCTGTAATATCTGTCAGGCTTAACAGGAGCTGGAGGTAAGGAGTCAGGGGTAAGACTAGACTCCGAAAACACATCATCTACAATGTCTAACACAGGTGGGATGGCTAGTGGCTTATGTTGAGGTAGTAAAAGGAAATCCCTGAGCATCTTTTTAGATTCTGAAAAATCTTGGCTCTCCCAGTGGAAATGCTCCCTCATGGTATGTAAGGTTTCCCCATAAGAATATTCCTCTGGAGGAGAAGCTGAAGGAATAGATTCTTCAGCATCAGAATCCTCATGGGGGAAAAAGAATATTCCTGATCAGAAGAGGAATCAGAAGAAATGGAAACCTGATCTGAAGATTCATAGTCAGTCTCTTGCCTAGGCCTCTTATCAGGAGGGGATGGGAACCCCTGATCAAGGTAATCAAGTCTTTGGCCATTTTGAGCATCTGTTTTTGGGCATACAGGCCTGACCACATGGCTCCTGAGTTTATTTCTTTGCTTTAGAAGGTGCTTTAGTCTTTGCCTTTGAAGCTGAAGTCGGTTTGATGTAAAGATGTTTAGGTCTGAATACACCCTCAGAAGCCGGTGCCTGCTCAGCAGCTCCGGACCCATCTGAAGGGATAATATCCGAGGCTCCAATACCTTGAGTTTTCAGTGGCATGGCCAACTCCACGTGGGAGAGGATAACGGCCTGCGACTCTAAAGTAGCGGGCATCAGGGGCTGCAAAAGCACCTCACTGAGGACCGACGACTGGCTTAGGAGAAGTGTCGTCATCGGTTTTGGGCCTCGCTTGTCTACCTCTTTCCTTTTCTTTGTGTTTTTTGTGAACTCTGGTAGTCAGATGGTTATCCGACGACATTTCTGGATAATTAAACCGGCATCCGAAATAGTTTAAAGCAAAATCATACCGACGCCTAATAGTGCGTTGGTTAAATTTAGCACAAAACTGGCAACCAGAAACTTTGTGATCAGGGCCTAGGCAAGGAATACAGTAAGAATGAAAATCCTTATGAGGTATTTGCTTTCCACAAGAAATACAGTTATTAACCTTTTCTGACATTGGTCTGGAGCAAGAAGAAAGTTTCCCCAACAGGGTACTTAGCTTTACTGAAGACTTCAGATCTGAAACTTGAACACGAAAATCTCAGGAGTCGGCAGACCAGCACTTGCAAACTGCTTCTGCTTCAGGCATCGCGAGGCAAGAAAGACTAAAGAAAATGGCGTCGGCTGCTTCTTTTATACCTCTGCCAACCTGACGTCAGGGAAGGGGCAACAGCAGCTGACGCAGGACCCAAGACTTTGGAATTCAGGCCAGCTGAGGGCAACCTGCCAGCAGGATTACCCAAATGTAATGACTGCAACAGTGAAACATGAAGAACATCCATAGTCTCTGATTTCCTCACCCCTAAGTTAATTTTATTCCACCATACACATGCTCTTCCACAGAAACTCTTATTCCATATAGATGTTTTTCCTAATATACTATTCAACAAGTATTTATTAGTTCTGGTATTCATGGAGTTCACTCTTTTAAATACTCCCACACAATTCCCAAATTTACAGTCCTTAAAATGCCTGTACATGGTAAGAAGATCTCCCCTGACCAAACTATATATTACTGTGTACAAGGACAATTCTGCAAGTCTCCTACAATAGCTCACCCCTGTCATCCCTTGAATTCTCCTTGTAAAATGCCTCTGAATTCCTTCCAGTTTAACTGCATCTTATTGTATATACAAAAGGACCCACAATATTCACTAAGTGGTCTCACCATAGTCTTATAAGTAGGAAGCAAAACAGTCCTATCTCTGCTGGCAATACCTCTGAAAATATTACTTGTTTCATAATATCATGTGCTGTAACTAACAAACATTTTATGGCCCACTTACTGAGTCATCCTTTGCCAGCATAAAAGTTGCCATTCCGTGAAGTCATTTATCATGAATAAGAAAAAAAGAAGTTATGTCTTACCATAACGTTCCATATGTGTTGTTGATCTTCATTCATTCATTACTGATGGGTTATCCGTTCCGTCCTCAGAACTGAGCTGGCCAATATCAAGCTCGCGTCAGCCAAAAACTCTTAAGCCAAGGTCCTACCCAGAATGCTATGCTCCCTGTTACCTCAGATCGAGTTTGCAAATTGATAGATAAAAGTAGAGGCTACCTCTGGTCATAACAGACCTACAAGAAAGGAGTACATGAGATCAACCAGGAACCTCCGGAGGGGGACGGAGGGTGGGAAGTAATGAATGAACGAAGATCAACAACACAGATGGAAAGTTATGGTAAGACATAACTTCTTTATCTGATGTTGTTAATCTTCATTCATTCCTTACTGATGGGACAGAGTCCCCAGCTACCTGTATTCCTGGGTGGCCCTCATGGAAGGACATTCCTGAGCACCATGGAGCCAAAGGAAGCTCTACCTCTGGAGGCCAAGTCCAATTTTTAATGAAGAATAAAAGTATGAGGTTTGGCCCAAGTTGCAGCTGAGCAAATATCATTGAGGGAAGCCTTAGCATGGAAAGCTGCTGAAGTTGCCATAGATCCTGTAGAATGTACTTTGACTCTGTGAGGCAAGGTGAGTTTGTTTTTGTTGTAACTAAAGGTTATACAATTTCTCAACCATGAAGCCAATGTAACTTTTGATACAGTATGGCCCCCATCTAGGTCCGGAAAAAGCCAGAAACAGTTGATCTGATTTATGGGTAGATTTTGTTTTGTCCAGATAAAATCGTAATTGCCTATGAACATCCAAGGAGTGCAGGCAATACTATCCCTTGTTAAAATGTTTAGGAAAGAACACTGGAAGGTCAATAGACTAATTGATAGATTGCTCTGACACCACTTTTTGTAAAAAGGTAGAATTAGTTCTCAGTGATACCCTATCCTTATGGACGATAAGATAGGGAGGTTTGATGCATAAGGCCTGGAGTTCTGACAATCGCCTGACCAATGTGCTTGCAATCAAAAACAAAGTTTTCCAAGAGACATATTTTACATCACATGAAGATGCAGGTTCAAAGGAGGGAGCTGTTAAAGCTTGCAGAATCAAAGCCAAATCCCAAGGTTGTACGGGTTCTCTAAAGGGAGGTTTTAGGTGGATCTTGAAAACCAATATGAAAATTTGAGATGGCAGCTAAATGTGTACGGATAGTAGAGGCACACACCCCGGAGTTGAAAAGATGTGATAAGTAATCCAATACCACTGAGACTGGGGCTGACAAGGGATCTAATTGTTTATTTGCTGCCCATAGAGAAAACCTTTTCCATTTGTTAAGATAGATTAGTCTGGTGGACGATTTATGAGATGAAATAAGTATATTGCGCACATGGGATGAAAGGTTTTCATGCCTGGCAATCATAGGAAGTGGAGAAACCAAGTTGTCAGTTTCAGGGATGTTAGATGATTGGGGTGAGTCAGACCCTGCATATGGGAGATCAACATTGGGGATGGATTGAGGATCCATGGTTGATCTAGCAAGTGAGGCCAGAGTAAGGGAAACCAGACTTGTCGAGGCCAATATGGAGCAATGAGGATCACTTTGCTTTTCAACTGTCATGCTTTCTTTAAAAATTGGAAGATGAGGGGAAGAGGAGGATAAACATAAAGAAGACTCGAGGGTCAAGCGTGATCTAGAGCATCCCTTGGTGACTGTCCCCGAGGAGGGATCAGGGCAAAGTAGTTGCTGCACTTGTAGTTGGTTGGCAAGGCAAGTAGGTCACAGCAAGGCTGGCCCCAGCAGTTGAAGATTTTTGCCACTATCAGAGGATTGAGGGACCACTCGTGAGGCTGTAGAATGCATCTGCTCAATTTGTCTGCTATCACGTTGGAGCTCCCCGGAATGTGCGTTGCAGTCAGAAAGGGGTTGTAAGCTATCACCCATTGCCGTATTCTCAAGGCCTCTTGGCATAACAGGTAAGATCTGGTGCCACCTTATTTGTTGATGTACCAGACCACTGACATGTTATCTGATTGGATTGCAATAGTCCCTGAGGGAAGGATGGAGTGAAATGCTTGCAATGCTAGAAGCACCACCCTCAGTTCCAGGATATTGATATGCAAAAGGGCCTCTGTCTCCGACCAGGTGCCTTGGACTGAGTTTCCCTGACATAACCCCCCTCCCACCCCATCAGGGAGGTGTCTGTGGTCACCGTGGCCTATTGGTTGATGGGGATTGAAAGGGCGAGACCATTTTTGGGGATTCTGAGATGTCCACCAGAGTAAATCTTGCTTGCATCTCTGAGGTACACTGATCTGAAAAGACAAAGGATGTTGTAGAGGGTACCACTGAGTGAGAAGTAGCCATTTAAGGAGCCTCATGTGGAATCTGGCTAGAGGAACAATGGTAATCGAGGCTGCCATTGACCCCAATACCTGGAGTATAGATTGAGCTGGGGATTTGTGGTGACAGAGCAGTGGTTGAACTTGTTGTCTTATTCTCTGAAGTCTGTGTTCAGGAAGGGATGTTGTGCAATTTTTTGTGTCCAACAGTACCTGTATAAATACCAAAGACTGAGTTGGGGTTGTGTTGGATTTCTCCCAGTTTATAGTGATTCCCAAGGTTTGAGCTGTTAAGAGAGTATACTGCAGGGCTTCTTCCAGTAGACACTTGGTGGGGCCAGTGAGGAGCCAGTCATCTAGATATGGAAATGCATGGAATCCTTGATGTTGCAAGTGAGTGATAACCACTGCCATGCATTTTGTGAACACTCTGGGGGCTGTAGAGAGACCGAAGAGCAGGGCTCGAAACTGGTAGTGACTAATTCCTATATGGAAGCGGAGGTATTTTCTTGAGCGCTTGTCTATTTTTATGTGGTAATACACATCTTGAAGATCTACAGAGCACATCCAATCATCTTTTTCCAGAAGAGGAAGGATAGACTGAACTGTGACCATCTGGAATTTCTCTGTTTTTACAAATTTGTTTAGTGTACTGAGATCTAGAATTGGTCTCCAGTCCCCTGTCTTTTTTGGCACTAAAAAGAATCTTGAGTAAAAACAGGATCCTATCTGGTCTAGGGGGACTGTCTGGATGACTCTTTTTTGTAACAGCTTTTGGATTTTGTGTGCTGCTGTTTCCCTTTGACTGGGTGGAACGTCGGGTAATACTCGTGATGAGACTGGGAAAAGATGGAAGGGGATGTGATTGCCTCTGGATATAATCCATTGTACCCAAGAGTCGGTTGTTATCTTTTGCCAGGCAGTGGGGTACAAGGAGAAATGACCCCCGACCACTTCCAGAGGTGAGCAGTCGGACAACGCTTCAGGAGCACTGATAGGGTTGGCCAGAGAAACAATCTCTGGAACCCCAGTTTCACGGACCTCCTCTGCCCCGAAAGGGGCATCTTCCATTGGAGTTTCCCCCTCTGCCTCTAGGGGAGAACTCAGCACGTGCATCCCAGAAAGAACCCTGTGATTTCTTGTGCTAGATCTTTCTGGTCCTCTGATTTCAGGAGTAAAATCACTGAGGAGTGGAGTGTCTGACACCAATTCTTGTTCACACCTTGCCAGTGTATCCTTGACTTTAGGGCCAAACAAAGAAGTGGCCTCTATGGGGGAATTCATGAAGGAAGCCTTAAAGGAGTCCGCATAGTCACAAAGGTGCATCCAAGGATGTCGTCTGGTGACTATACCTGCTCCTGTCACTCTAGCCACCCTTTCCATTGTGTGAGAAATAAGATGCATGGAAGAGTTGGAAATGGACTCTAGGGTGGCTATCTGAGAAGCCACATTATCACGGACTTCATCAGAAACAGCTTCTGCCAATGTTTCAGACAGCTGGTTGATAAGATCTCACTGATGCCTGGTAAAATCTGCCAAATAATTCAAAGACCTTACGGCAAAGGTCGATGAAGCAAACACATGCTTCCCTAATCTGTCAGTTACCTGGGACTCCTTGATGGGCAGATGGATAGTTTGGCTCTCTTCGGCCAAATCCTTCGTAGTAGCAGCTGCCACCACCATGGCATCTACTGGAAGACCTTGTGACCAATGGGGGTGCTTAGCTGGGGGCGATAATATTTTATCTGGCCTCTAAGGTATTGCTTCCATGGTATCAGGAGCCTTCCATGTGAGCAGCATGATGAGCTGGACGAGCTCATCAGCAGGTGGGGTGACCCAGGAGGCAGGGGGCTGGGCACGAAAAGCCTGCAGGAATACAGATTCCTCAGAGGAAGGATTAGAGGGCTTCAAGTCACCCCTCTGTCTAAGGATCTTGAGGATGTCACCAAAGGACACCTCATCAGAAGGTGACCGTGGGGACCCTTCCCCGTCATCAAAATCCATATCTTCAGTCAGTGACTCCTCAGTGGAGTTCATGTGCTTCCTCTTACGCAATGCTTTGCAGGGTACTTCCTCAGTGGGAGGTTATGGGGAAGACTGCAAAGAGGGGGTCTCCTGAGGAGGAGAAACCTGAGGCTCTTGTGCCCAGTGTTCGGCAGTTGAAGCTTGTGGCAGTTGCAGCACGGGGGGGGGGGGACTCCGACAAATGAGCTTTGCCAGTGGAGGCAAGCACCCTCTCCATGGCCTGGATGGCTGGTCTGCCCAAGGAGGGATGGCAGCCTGGAACTGAGCATGACAACCTCGGAACTGGGGTCACACTCTTCCCTGATAAGCCCGCCCCCAGACCAGGAGTCTCAAGAGGATCGTGAACCATAAGAGAAAGAGCATGCCTGGAAGGTGCCATAGAAAAAATCAGTGTGGAGCCAGGAATGCCCTCCCCAAATGGCACAGCCACTGGCCTGAGAAGAGCCCAATGACCAGTGCACCAAAGGCCATAAGGACAACTCTGGTTCCAAAGTGAGATCCACTATTGGAGTCGAAGGGAGGGAAGCTGCTGTTGGAGTAATAGACTTCGAGATTTGAGTGGAAGTCAAAGGAAGAGTATATGTTGGGATTTGAGGAGACATATGTTCATCTGAATGGGGGAACGTGGACTTCGACGGTTGAGAGAGACCTCAGGCCACAAGCAACTGGTCAACAAGCCGCAACACATCCTGTACAGAAAGACTCTTGGTTGACCTCATGGAGAAAGCTGATGGTGATTCTGGCCTTTCTAGGAAAGGACTATACTGACTGCTAGCAAAAGGATCCAGTGAAGGGGAATATTTGGCCCTTGCTAACTTAATAGGTGCAGAGCATGGAGCCAAGGAAGTCTGCACTGAAGAAAATGGTGTGGAAAAAGTCTGCACTGAAGATGTCAGCACCATAGTAGTCGAAGGTATCTGCACCATAAAGGCAAAGGTCTGCCCCGAAGGGTAAAATGTCATAGTGAAAAGTGTCTGCACTGGCAATAAGGATGGTGCTGAGAAGGACTGCACTGAAACACATGTCGGTGCTGAAAATATCTGCACCGTGGAGTACAGAGGAGTCATACTTGGAGCCGAAGGTGACTGTACCAACGGTGCCAAGGGGGATTGAACCTGTATTGATGGTGATGTTAGGGGTTGCAACAGAACTGTCGGAACCATAGTTGTCTACACCGGGAACTCCGGTGCCGGTATTGATAAAGGAGACATGGCTGTAGTCAGAATCATTTGAGGTGGTGCAGAGCCTGGAGCCAACAGGGTCACAGGTGGCAGTGCCGGAGAAGTAATCAATTTCACCTTCTTGTGAGTCAACCTCCTGCGATCTCCAGAAGGAGAAAAAGGGAGTGACTTCAATGAAGAAGATGAAGAACGCCTCTTGTGAGATTTAACAGGAGGGGGTGAGGCCTCTGACTCAGAAATAGCCTCAGAGAAAGGAGACTTGAGGAGACCTTTCAAAATTAACTTATTCTTCCTCTCCTGGTAGAGAAATTTTTACAATTCCCACACAGAGGATCCACAGTCAAGTGGGAGACATTAAGACAGTAGACACATAAGTCATTTGCATCGGAAAGCGGTAACTTACGGCCACAACCCTTGCACTGCTTGAAACCAACGCTACTTTTCTTATCCAACATAACTGGTGTGGAGAAGAAGCACAGTACCAAAAGGAAAAATAAGGGCTACCCAGCAAAAGGGTAAAAAGAGAAAAAGAAGGATTACCAATGATGGTAATGGAGAATTACCACAAGGTAAGAAAAGAGGGTTATAATGAGAAAAGATTAAAAGGAGAGAGTCTAAAGTATGCGATAGGGTAGAAAAATATTAGAATAAACGTTTGAGAAAATTTTAGAGTAAAAACAATATATAATTTTCAAAAAATTAGACACTTAGCTGAGAGAGTGGCTTTACACGGCCGTACAGCAAAGTGGCAAATGAGATCTGAGGTAACAGGGAGCAGAGCATTTTGGGTAGGACCTTGGCTTGAGGGTTTTTGGCTGATGCGAGCTTGATATTGGCTGGCTTGGTTCCGAGGATGGAACCGATAACCTATCAGTAAGGAATGAACGAAGATTAACAACATCAGATCAATATTTACTAAGGAGACATGTAGGCATCAGAGAAGCAGGAGAGAAACTATTAATAATCAGTTAATATAACATGACTGCCAGCATCAAGGTTGAATGAATTATTGGACATCATTTCCTGGGATTATTCTGCTGCTAGGCCTGTACCCTGCTGCTAGGCCTGGTATGTTTTAGATGGAATTCATAGTTAAATGTCGAGATTAGGTCCACTGTTGTTACTGCATGGGCACCACGACAATTCATAGGCAGCCCTCTGCTTGTTCTTACTATCTTAGATATTGCTCTATTCCAGAAGAATGCTCTCCACTAAAGCCTTCAGCCATGGCAGTGATGTCCTATGGCATTTTTTAATTCAAGGACAAAAGCACCCCACCAGATCTACAATGGACAAAACTGGCAACCTGTAACAACCACAAAAAGTCATTCCACAAGCTTATCTATCAGAACAAATGCAGCATTTATCACTTATCCCCTTCTCCCCAACATGCCAGCTTTCCTAAGTGCATATTTCATCCCGTTTGATATACATATTTTCTGTCAAGACAGACTTCTGAAAAAACTCTCTTCTTTGACACCTGCCTGCAATGTTCCAAGATGTTAGTGCTAATTGTGGAAAACAGGCTTACAAAGCCAGCATGAATATTTTCATGTATAGGAACAAGACATTAAGAGAAAAGTGAAGCAAATTGCATATCTGTTTATCATGCTGGTGTGCAGTGAATTGTACATAGACCTTCACAGAAGTGAGACAATGGATCCCAATATAAAATGGCTACATCTATGTACAACAGTTCAGTCACTGGTTGGTTTGTATTTAAGCAGTGCTCTGTCCTTGCAGGAAATGAAGTGGCTTCAGTGCAGTTATAGTTCTCTTGTCAGCTTTCCAAAGTATATAACAGACAATGAAGAAAACATGGGAATGAGAATTTTTTCAGCGGCTCAATTGGGAAGAATCAAAACATTTAAACCCATAATGAAATCATGGTATATATATATATATATATATATATATATATACACACACACACACACACACACACACACACACACACACACACACACACACACACACACACATGCCTCTCTCTCTCTCTCTCTCTCTCTCTATATATATATATATATATTTATAGGAAGAAGTGAGCAATTCTTTTTTGTAATGAATGGCATTACATTTCTTTAGAGAATTACATGGTGACATTACTTAGTGTTGTGGGAGTATCCGTGTATAAATTACATTGAATTCTGGTTTAACTTCAAAAAACAAAAAAATAAATCCTACAAACAAATCATTAAAATGCTGAAGGGGATATTCTGAGCTGCAATCATTGGTAACTGGAGAAAGGTATTATTTGAATCATTGTAATTAGAGGCCTATTGAGATGGTGACCCCACAGTTATTGTTGCTAGAAGCAATGGTTTACTATCAAAATATCGACGTTCAGAAAACTGATACAACAAAAATGATGTCACACGTCTGGCATACTAATTAGTTTATAATGTCGAATCTGTTGATCGACTTTAACAGATTTGACATTGATGTCGAAAATTGGCCATGATGGCAGTGTAAGTGCAAATGCAAATGAAACACCTACACTGTCAATCATGTTTTAGCAGGGTGGCATGCCCCCCCTGCACCCCCTTGTGGGCGGCTGCACCCCCCTGCATATTAAATATTCTAACTCCGAGATCACACTACAGTGAGGAAAGGAATACATTTCCCTTTCCATACTGTACCATGACTCTACTCACAACATCGAGTTACTATCATTATCATGCACACTTGCATTCGTTGATATGTAATCTCAACCTCTTAGCGTTCAGCAGCACTGAAAGCTGACTACTTAACGTTTGACCTTTCAAGTTCGCTGAACTGAATTTTAACATTTTGATAGTAAACCAGGGGCAACATATAGTTATCGACAATGGGATGAAAAGCCCAACTAACAGCAAATGGGATAGGTTAATTTAAGCACCAAAAAGGAAATTAGATAGGCTTAAAGTAGTCCATAAAGGCAGCTAACCTAGTATTTACCTACGAACCTATTTTGCTGAACTGAAATATATGCTGTGAATTGTGAATTTGGTATAAGTTTTGAAGAGTCAATTAGAGATAAACTCATGAGTTGCATTCCCAATGAAACTTACTAGAAGAAAAATACTTCTGAAATGGAATTCATTGTTTTCAAAGATGTCTATGATTGCTATGGGTAGAAAGATGTGAAAAGAAAGAGTTCCATATAGAGCTTCTTTTCTTTACAGTTACCTACATTTCAGTATTTTGAATCTAGGTTATTGCCATCAATTACGAATTAAACTTTATTTCGGGGAACAAACCTGCTCTCTAAGAGATAGCTAGGATAATGAAAACATATTTACTCAGTCTCCTTTTAAAAATTCAGTTAGGGAAAAGCATTCACATGCCTAGGCCCTGCCACAAGAAACCATCTACGCAAAGAAATTAAAATGTTCTCTGCTCTGCAAGAGTTTAAAATCACACTGAAATCTATTTTTTAATAAAGTCAGTTGTATGTGCTTCAGGGATAATGGTTAATCCTCCACATTATCTCCCTAATAATATATCCTACTCAGCTCTACTCACAGTGGCAACACCAACCAAGTTTGTAAATAAGGTACATAAGATATTTTTGTCATCTTACATTTTGTATAATTCATGAATAACATACTTTTTTTTATCAGTGACTGAGTTTGTATTGCTGTTTCATATGTTTACTTTTTTTTTCAAAAATGTTTTATTTTTCCTTCATACTGTATACATATTAATTTGACAGATAAAGGTTACAGTGTTATTAAAGCAGTATACAACAAACCATTCATTGAAAATGTATGGGAACCATCAAGGACAACAATGAAAGACTAGAACTATGTACACTATATACATCAACTGCTACAAAAAAGAAACAGTTGGTAAAAAACAAATTCTTATTTCTAAGTTACAAACAGGAAATAATTTAGGCTTGTCACAAACATCTAAATAATGACACCATTGAAGATTAAATTGAACTTTCTAACTGCTTGTATTAATTGGAGCAGAATATCTTTACTGCCTGGTTTAATTTTTTAATATATGTTCAAGAAGAAGGCTCCAATATTTCTGATAATAGGAACATTTGTTCATATTTTTTGTTATAAGTTTATGTGAAGATACGTATTTAACAGCCATATTTCTGAAGCCTATCCAAGAAAGTTTAGAGAAGGTCAACCAATTTTGAATAACATAAAATGTGACTAAGGCAAAAAGAGTAATTAAGATATGTGGTTTTTGCTTTGATAATTTATGGGTAGTGATATTTAGAATGGAAAACTCGCAAGATAACATTGATTTTTCATAGCCCGTTTTTTTCTAATCTCACCTTCAGAGAACTCCAAAGTTTATATGTGTATTTACAATTCCATAGAATATGCAGTAAATCAGCTCATGGGCATTGAGAAGAGTTATTTGAATTGAAACTATTCTATATCACTGGTGTATAATATGCATTATTATTAATTATTAATTGTGTATAAATAACATTTTTAAATGGAGTCAGCTTGAGACTAGATTGAATAGCTTGAGATTTCAGGTCATCTGTGAGTTCCTTGTTCGTTTCATCCCAGTACTTAGAGTATAACAGAGACCATTGGTATTTAATTGAGATAATTAATTTATAGACATTAGATGCCATCTTTTTTTGTAAGATAGGGCTTTAAGTAATGTTATACAAGTGTTGAGATCAGATTCGTTAACATCTGAGACTGTTATTAAAGCAGATGAGAGCTCTCTAATTTGCCTTAGTATTATGGTATACCATTTATGTAAGCTGAGGGCTAATCTAGTTTGTTCAAGGGATTTATCTTTATATTTGTGAATATCCCATATACTACAATTTTTAATAAGTGGGTATTTGTCCAAGTTTATCATATTATTATTTAATGTAATATTTGGGTTGAGGTGAATAGGCTGTAAGAAAATAAGGGCCTTGTTTAAGTTTAAAGTTTCTAGGAGATTCGGAAATACTCTGATTTTATGTTTTAGAAATAGAGGTAATTTAACCTTCCCACAGTTCTCTACCCAAAGAAAGGGAAGTGCTTTTGGATTAATATTGATACCTTAGCATGTTCATAGCAAATTTTAACCCGGAGAGGGATCCATTCTTTGTTTTTGGGCCCAAATTCCAAAATTTGTATAATTCTATTTGAACAAATGATGTCACAATACAACTGGAAGTCTAGCAAGCCAAGCCCCCCATTCCCTTTGGGATATATGAGTTTTGAGTAGCTGATTCTAGATGACTTGGGATGCCAGAGAAATGTAGACAGTTCCATGTTAATTCTATGAAAATTGTTTTTGGGAACAACCATATTTGACACATTAAATTGATATAATAATTTGGTAGAATGTTCATTTTAATTATTTCAGCTTTAGACAGGAGAGATAGTTTCATTTGCTCCCATCTATGAGTGTCCTGCAGAATATTTGTCCAGGTTTTAAATAGATTACTATGCCTCACAGATTGATGATTGTGTTCAAAAGTTATTCCTAAATATTTAAATGAATATTCAATCCCAATAGCAGAATCCAGGAAATAAGTGACAAAGTGGTTCATTTCCTGGTGAAAGAACTTTGGTGCTTCATGGTTTCATTTTTTAAATGTTTTATCGAAGTCGTCTCGGCGAAATTGAATTTAGTTAAGTGGTCTTTCAATAAATCAACATAGACCCATATACATATACAGAAATTAAGTTTTTACCACTTCCCACCCCAGATCTGTTGTGTTTTTAAATGCAACTTTCTAGTTGCCTACCCCTTATGTTAAATTGACTACCTATCTCCTTCCCTCTCCCCTTTCATTGACCATTTTGAATAAGCACAAAATTAACATTTTGTGAAATCACTCCACTTCAACTACTTAAATGTATTGGGCATTACATTGTATTCTATAGAATACAAAGTGCCTACCCCCTTCCACTCTATCTTGCTATATTAAAATAAGTGGCTCTCCACTTAGAGAGCTAAAGTTTAAGTTACCTCCTCTTTCATATCTAACTACTTAATGCACACTGCAGCTCTTAGGATACTAACCCATTTTTCCATCTTATCTTTAAAATCTTCATCATCTACTCCAAGACCACCAGTTATTGGAGACCCCATAATTTGCCTCTCAGTAGTCATCTTGGGATCAGTTATTTTGTTTTGCTCCTGGTGAGACTAGTAGCACAGAGATATTATTTTATGGAGACTGCTCATCACTGGAAAGCCTAATTATTGCTTTATAGGTGCAAGCTTGGAATTTGTGTTGATATTTTTCTCCTGGTGAGAGAATGAGCAGAGTGCATTGATTACTGACTGTTTCTGGTTGGGCACTGAGTGTCTGGGCTTGATGTTCCTAATTGGTCTGGTTGCTGTTCAAGGTATCTACCAGGGAAAGGATACAACAAACATAGAGACCCTTGTGTTATCTGGGGCAAGACTGTGGATCACCATACAGGCTGTGTCCTGCTTCTCACCTTGGGATTGGTGCTAATGTTTTGCTCCTGGTGGGAGAGAGAGGCAAAGGAGCATTGTATCTCAGCAGATTGGATCTGCTGTAAGGCCAACACTAGTAGCGGCCAGGCAGTAGCCATTCATGTGAGTTCCCTCTTTTCATCATTCTTGACAAGCTAAATCTTTATTTTCAGTAAGTACTGCTTGATTTGTTTCTAGCTTTAGAATATCTTTCTAAATAGTTCATCCATAAATCATCAGGGTCTGCTTATTAGTTTTCCCCCAAGTATTTGGCAGTGACCTGTATAGGCACAGACACACTGAGTGACATTTTTCCTGTAAAAGCATGACTGAAATTTCACCGATACCTAGTTGCATACAGAACAGCTCATTTGCAGTGACAAGCACTGCCCCCAGAGTTGCAAATTAGATATTCCTGACATCACTTTATATTCTCAATCCAATTGTCTAATCAATAAAAAGGGCCTATTGCCACTGATATAAACTTTCTCACTATCTCTGTTACTAGCTAGGTGGATATGGGCACCCTGAGGCAATGTAGAAATTGCCTTGTGTTTACTGACAACCAGTTAATTCTCAAACAAACTGATATTGTAGGTGAGAGATGTATTTACGTAATGTCACTGGAGGCAAAGCTCTCACATAAAAGTACTCCAAATGTCAATAAGGTTGTTAGTAGTACATGCACTGCACCCATCACACAAAATTCAAAGCAGACATATAGACCCACATATGCTGAGGCACTTAAATGTAACCTTCCTAAACCCAAAGAACTTCTGGATGAAGTACACATAACAAATACCCTCAACAGCCATGAATGCACTCTTTCAAAACAGCACCCACATCAACACATGCAGCAACATCTAATGAACCCTCTACTTTTAAGCCCATAGGGCAAGTCACCACACAACCCAACATTTTGGTTATTGGAGACTCCACTGTGAGACACACTGATGTCCCTCTCATTAGGCTGAGCAAGAAGAAAGTCACAGTCCATTGCTTATCAGGGACTGGGATTTGCCACATTACGCAGGCACTCATGACATTGGAGACTATATGAAGAGAGACATCATGGAGCTCTCAGAATATGTGTTCCATGGTTGGTATGAGCCTAGCATTGAGCAGCATTTCACCCTTTCCAAGGAGGATGCCACAATACAGACAAAAGATGACTGAGATTAATAATTAGCTTAGTTTCTAGTGCCATTTTAAGGGGTTGCGGTATTTGTCAGCATGAAGGGAGATGGACAACAGACCACGCTGCTTTGCAAGGGATGGCCTGCACCTCTCCCTCTAGGCTTTTGAATATTAGTTAAAACATTGTCTTCCCCCATAGTGCCTTTTTTAGGCAATGCTAGAAAGTACTTCCGACATAGCAAATCAAAACCAAGAAAATCTTAAGGTATTACTGCTCAATGTTAGGAGTCTAAACAAAAAAACTTCACTCCCTAGAAGCTCTCTTTACCCTAGAAAATGCTGACATCTGTGAGGTCACTGACACATGGTTTTAAGCCACAGAGAGCACACTGACAGTGCAAGGTTATAATGCCTTCCACACATTTAGACCAGTTACTATACAGACGGGGACTACAGGTGGAGTTGTCTTGATTTACATAAAAAAATAAATATACATCGAGGCTGGTCAAGCAGGACAATACACTTGAGCTTCTCTGTGTTCAAATCACCACAGGCAAAATCCAATACCACTTCCTTGCAAGCTATAGGTCTCCCTGTATGACCCAGGAAACCCATACAATGTATTTAAACTTACTGGAAATACTTACCATCCACCCCAATACCATATTTATGGGTGACTTTAATTACCCCACTGTTAGCTGGGAATCCTATATGACATCAAATGTACAGGCACAGAGATTCCTGGATTTTGTAAAAATGTGCTCTAATTGGATTTTTACTGAATTACTTAAATGTAAAATGCTTTTTCATACTGAGAGTTGTATTTTCTGTTTGTGAGTGCTCTATCTATGCTTTTCTGTACATTATTTTGTGAGGTTTCTGTGTTCTAGTCAGGTATCATATAACTGATTTGTTTGCAGCTAAAAGCATTCTTTAGAGTCTCCTTGCTCCTTTATCTGCTTAAAACTTTCATTTAGTGGTTTAGTGGCTACAGCTGCCCTCCCTACCGGAGTCTTGCTCTTATACTTGGTGGCTTTGTAGTTGATACTGTAAATTTGATCTGGGACACTCCTCCCAGTCTAGTGTCATTAGCTCATTCTACCTAATACAGAGAGAACATTTGAGAAGGCCAAACCACTTATGTTCTTAACCTTGAATTATCTCCTGTTCCTGCTTTCTACCTTTCCACTTTACTAAAAAAAAAATGTTTTTGCTAGAACCTCCTTGTGTTCTGACAGAGTGTACTTCTCAGCTGACAAGTATATTTTTGGCACTTTTTAAATGTGCAGAGTTGAATAAAACAATAATTGAATTCAGCTCAGAATACAGTTTGAATAAATTGCATTTATTTAAACTATATTTGCTCTAATATTGCTACACATTCAAGTGTGCTAGCTTGCACTACACTTGAATTGTTTTAGTGCTGTTTTAGCTGTCTTTCTGTAAAAAAAAAATCTAAGCTGGTTTCCTGCCTTTACTGTAACCAGTCTAGTCCAGATACAGATGTGCTGTATCCAGGACTGTTTGTAAGCTTCTGAGCCCCCCAAGCCTTTCTGTATTGGAGGGAAGCCTTCTAGCTTATCAGTGTGGTAAGCACTAGGTAGCCTATCTACCACAAGAGGAGTGGTTTCTGGCACATAATTTGTAGTTTATTGGCTGTTTGGGCAGTTCTTCCATCTCTCTCAACTTTCTGGTTTAAAAGCCTGCATTTGCGCTTGTTTCCTGCCTTTACTGTAACTAATCTACTCCAGATACAAACTTGCAATATCCAGGACTATTTGTAAGCATCTGAGCGGTGCCAAAGTCTGCTCTTCAGTTTCTCCCTTAGATCTACTAGTTCTCTCCTTTCCTGTACTTTTACTAGCTTATCAGTCTAGCACTTTACCAGACTTCTTGTAGCAATTATTGTAGCACACAAAAATGCTACCAGCAGTAAACGTTCTACAAGGAAACGGATCCAGTACTTATTATTAATTTCTCACCCCTCCAGGCATGTCTAAAGGTCAGTTCCTAGTGCTTTCTCCTATTAACCTGGTGAATTTGGGCATCCTACCTCATGTACACCGACAACCCTCGCATCTTACCTCTCAACACTCAGACTTGCGAGAGATGCACTTATATATCCAAACTGGAAGCCACGCACTCTCCAGCCAAGATCGTAATAGCTGGTCAAGAGGAGAAGGTCAACACTTGCACCACACCACATGGAACATATAGCCCTCCAGAACACACACCAGCACTGCCTTCAGATAAAAACACAAACCACACACCCACTTTCGCAGAGGCTGTCAATAAAAATCTACCCAAACAGCAGAAGGCAGAAACCCACTCGACCACCACAACACAACACTAATGACGAGACACATAACTCTCCTAAACAGTGTGCCACTCAACCAAAGCCCCTAAGGCAAAACAGCATGCCTGACCCACTAGTCATAGGTGACTTGATAGTGAGGCACACTGATGTCACACTCACTAGGATGAATAAGGCGTAAGTAGCAGTCAGTTGCCTGTCAGGTGCCAGGATCCAACACATAACACACGCACTCAGGTCCCTCAACAACAGGTACAAATATGACTCAGTCATTGTACATGTGGGTGTGAATGACCTGAGATGTACCTCCCTGGACTACATGAAAAGAGACATGTAAGAGCTCTCAGATTATGTAACCTAGGCAGGTATGACCCTAGCCATGAGCAGCATCCTACCATCACCCAGAATGATACCACAGTACAAGCAGAAAATGACTGATTTCAGCTATTGGAAAAGTTTCTGGTGTCATTCTAAGGGGATTCAGTATCTGTCTGTCTGCCTAGGATGACATGATTGACAGACCTTGATGCTTTGCCAGAAATGGCCTGCATCTGTTACCCCTGGCCTTTCAGATACTGGCCAAAGCTCTTGCCATCTCTATAGTGCCTTTTTTAGGCAGTGTTCCAAAGACCAAATTACCACCATAACAGCTACAAACAAATGCAATCTGAGGGTCATGCTGCTCAAAGCTAGAAGTCTAAATCTCAAAATGGACTCACTCGAAGCAGTCCATAAAATGGAGAACATCGACATTTGTGCTGTAACAGAAACCTGGTTCAAGGCAGCAGAAAGCACTCCTACACTACCGGGCTATAACTCTTTGCACACCTTTCGCCCCCAGAACTTGGACTGAAGCTCCAAAGGTGGTGGTGTTTCCATATTCATAAACGATGTGCACACCTTCAGACTGGCAGCCCAACATAACGCATCAGAGATACTCCAGGTGCAGCTAACATTGGATAAGACAACGATTCAGATTGTAGCCTGCTATATGTCCCAACCATGTCCCAAGACTCACACTCCATGTTCCTAAGCACCCTGGAGAATATTAGGGTCCAACCTAACACTCTCATACTAGGCAAATTTAACTACCCCTCCATTAACTGGGAAAACTACTCATGTATCAGTACACTTGCCCAACGTTTCCTGGAGTTAATTAATTCCAATGCCCTGGACCAGCTCATTCTTACCCCCACTAGAGGTAGCAACATCATTGACCTGGTCATTACTAACATGGGTGACCACTGTCAGCTCCTCCCTGGTTAAATCTGACCACAAACTAATAACCTTGGAAATCCACATCCCTACCACCCCCCCTGCAAATGTAACCACCATGAAAAACTTCGAAGAAATATGGAAAATCCAACTGCGAAAACTAGACCTGATGATGTCGTCAGCCCACGTCTCCACAAAGCTCGGACAACCAGAAGATAAATACTTCCAATTTTATTTCGAACACAGATTGTAACAAATTCCAGTAAAAATACAACGAGTGGTTAAGCGCTTTCGTCTGCTGCACCTCAGACTTCCTCAGAACCATTTTTGTAATGACAAAAACCTTATTTAAACTTATTTTGGCGCCAAAGATCACATGATCTCTTGTTATTACTTAAAGCACCATACTCAAAATGTTTACAAGTGAAAATGTAAAAATCCATCTGTTAATACTGTAAGTACATCGGATGTCCTTGATCAAAGCTCAAGCACTCATAGATTCAAAAACCATTAAGTTGACACATTAGAAGCATACACAACTGTACGTGTTTAACAAACCATATAACAATATGACAATACAATAATCATATACACATCCGTAAAAGCTGCCCTTACATGCACTGCTGTAACTGCTCAATGAACAGTTGTTAACCATAGACAATGAACGATAAATTAGGATAAAATGTGTAGTATGTATATAATATAATCTGATGTAAATATGATAGCCTTAAACATTTACTCCTAAACAAAATAAGATAAAATGACATAAAATAACATAAGATAACACACGATTGGGAAATCCCGTGGTGGTATATATATTGAATAATCATAATTTAATAATCATAATTAATAAAAAATAAAATATAAAAAATAAAAAATAATAAGATGTCTAAGAGGGGCGAAAGAATGTGTGTGTGAAATCATGTGAGGGAAGTTGATTGGCCCGTAGTGCTAAGGGGGTCTGGTATATATAGTAAGTTAAAACATTTTCCAAGTATTGTAAAATATTGTAAAATATTAAAAATGTTAAAAAACTGCCCTTCTGTTGAATGATAATTTAATTGTTTAATTATGTATAGTTGGAACATAATTAATAGTAAATAATAGAAGATGTATGAAAACTGAGTACATAAGTGGATATATAAATATAAAGATACATTATATAAATGTAACTATGTAACTCAGTAAATAACAATGTACTAGTATGTGAATATGAATATAAATATCAATACATATATTGTGGAGACGTGGGCTGACGACATCATCAGATCTAGTTTTCGCACCATGAAAAACTTCTCCAAGGCTAACTTTGGGCTCCTAAAAACAGAGGTGGCTAACTTTATGACACCTATGCAAATGGAGAATAGTTGCATGACCGCCAAATCACACACCAATGCACTGTACAAACACGTACACAAATGCATGGATCTCACCCTACCCAATAAAACCAAAATGCTCTCCTTCAAAAAAGGAAGCCAATCTGGTGGTCCCCTGCCATAAACAAACCCTACAGCAGAAGGAGAAGACTGATGTAGAATAAGGTGAAGTCCCAAGACTGGAAAAACTCCATTATCAGCCTCAACAAAAAGTTGAGATCCCTCATCAAATACTCCAAAGCTAGCTATGAAAACAAAATTTCAGCAGATAGTAAAGACAACCACAAGGCCTTCTATAGTTATGTAAAGAATCTTCACGGCAATACTCAGATTTCTCTGAGCTACTGCACAATGGTACCTGTTATACTGAGCCAGCAGATATTGTCAATATACTGGCCGACAGATTCAGTGCCACCTTTACACCTCTCCCCCCTCCCCAAAGGACCAATCACAATACAAGTAGATTGCCAGGCGAGTTGCAAACTGGCTTACAGATAGAACCCACAGTGTGAAAGTAGCTGACTCCAAGTCAGACTGCCAAGCAGTCATGAGTGGAGTCCCACAGGGATTGGTCCTGGGTCCTCTCCTGTTTGGTATCTACTTCTCAGAATTCCAGTCCAACACAAAGGGACTCTGGCTGACAAAGTTCACAGACCATTGCAAGTTGGGAGACATTATTAATCCCCCAAGTGATGTTGATATCCCACAGAAAGGTCTCACTGAGATCAACGACTGTTGTCAGAACCATGGCCTTAAGCTCAATGCCAAAAAAATGTGTTGTCATCTCCTTTGGGAAAAACCCAGTTCCCATGAATTACCACATTCATGGTAGTCCGCCGAACACAGAAGGTGTTATAACAAATCTGGGAACACAGGTTGACAGCAACCTCTCTTTTTATCACCATATTGCCACTGTGGTCAGAAAGTCCTTCTATGTGGCACATCTCATTACTAAGAGTTTTGCATCCAGGAAGAAAGTGGTCATTGTCTCCCTCTATTCTTCCCACATTAGGCCAATCATCGAGTACAATGCCCCATTTGAAATGTACCTCACTTAACATCTGCAACAACTGGAGAGGCTGCAAAAGTACTTCACAAAGAGGATCCTAGACCTTAAACACTTTTCCTATATGGACAGACTCAAAAAACACCAACTATTCTCTGTCTCATATCACCTACTTAGAGGCGATCTCTGCTTGACTTACAAAGCTATGTCTGACCCAGCTCTGTTAGAAATTCTACATCTAAAGAAATCCCAATCCCTCTGCACCACACACTCCAGAGACCTCAACCTCATTACCACAGTTAACAGAACATGCTGGAGGGACAGGTTCATAACCCAGAGACTGCCCATGCTATGGAATAGACTTCCCATACATGTCAAGCAAAGCATCTCACTGACCCTCTTCAAGAGAAATCTTGATGGGTGGATGGGAAACAGAAAATTCACCCCGGGGATAACTCCAGTGACTCTACTTGACAGAGACACTGGGAACTAAGGTCAGGTGGCACTATGCCAGGGTAATCCCATGGCTAGGCTTGTAAAGGCCCCAGGGGAATTAGCCTAGTACACACCTATGAACCTATGAATCTATGAACCTTGTTGCACTATACCAACACACAGCAGCACATGTACTATGAAGAATTCATGTCATTGCATTATCTCTGTTTAGTTAAAAGTATTAAAAAGTATTAGATACACCTGGATTCAAACCCAGTAGCATCTGGGCTCAGAAAATAAATGTGCCAATGCATTTACACCTGCTGCCACAAAGTCAGTTAAGCAGCACATGTGTTTCATAGACTCAGTACTAACTCCCAGACTTTAACTACACACAAACATGAAAAGCATTGGAACTGTGTATCTTGCATGTGCAAACACTTTGCCAATCATCGCTCAAACCCGCTGCTCACACTATGGAAAAGTAAATATTATTATATATCACTGATGTTTACTGTCCATTTCCTGTCTATGACATGAAATTACATGTGGAAACATAACAAAATGAAGGCCCTATCTAACAACAGGTCACATATTTACAATACAGACATGTGTTGCCTCCACCCAAGTACTGCAACCCTGGTGTCTCAGTACTTTTTTCACACATATATTACCTACACTACAGAAATTAATACCAAATGTTGTGTGATATGCACATGAAACTGTTAACATGCAGAAATAGGAATATTGGTCCATAAGCCTAAAAAGCCTTATCTGCAAGGCTAAGGAAGGAATCAGCATGGACCTTATCCACAGAAACATAGGTGACCCTCCACACAATTTTCCTGACCCATTTTGGTTTTGTTGAAGGTAGATCTTGCTTATTAAACCTAGTGGACTTCTTTGAAACTGACCAAAAGACCTGGATGAGGGATAACAAGACATACCACCAATGTTGAGTTAACCAATGCCTTTGACACTATCACCCATTCAGGTATCATACAGAAAATCTCCAATCTGGGGATTAACCTATACATTACTAAATGGATAGCCAAATGGCTCACCAACAGAGCACACACCATCAAAGTTGAGGATTGCACCTCAAACACTAGACCACTTACCTGTGGAATACCACAAGGATCTGTACTGGGCCTTCAACTGTTTGGAAACTATTTCTCTGAAGTCCAAACAAAGGTAGATGGCCTGTGGCTTACCAAGTTTGTAGATGACTGTCAACTTGATGCAGTCATATAGAGTCTCACAACTATGTTAACATATTACAGAAGAGGTTGACACAGACAAATGATTGGTGCCAAACTCACGGACTGAACCTTAAAGCAAAAAATGCCTCATTGTCCCCTTTGGCAATGAAATACCCCTGGTAATTATGATATACATAGCACCCTCTAAGCTAAAACACAGTGTTGCAAGACTTGGAAACACATGTTGATAGCAATCTACACTTCAATCGCTATGTGTCCTGTATCTGATTTGTGGATGTGCAGTATTCCCACTAGGGAAGGGTCAGAGACTGGCCTGGAGGCCAGGCAGAAGTCACTTCATCCTCTACAATACAGATTACAGTGATGTGGATTTTAGTCTATCCACATATATCATGGCATGGTATGTATGCACTGTGTTTTCTTGGTGAGTAACCAGTGTGGTCTCTCCAGCTGCTGTATGTGTCCTGTGAGGTACATACAAAAGAGAGCATTATACTCTTTTAATTTTTCCAAGTCTTTTGGATTTCTAATACCATGACGGGAATGGACCCCATTCCTAAGTCAAAGTATAATTAAAGTTCATGAAATTAGTATTGTTTCAGTCTTTGATATCAGCCAGTAGTGCTCTTCGCAGCACCCACAATGTGCTCAGTAATGACTCTTTGCACTTCATACTGAGTTACATGGATTGGTAACATATCTTAGTAAGATTGTAGATTCTTTTTTATAAGACCCATTGTTTCTACTACTATTGGAACTGCCTTATACTCTATATTTGTGTTCTGATGAGGTTCGAATACAGTTCTCCTGAGATCTGAATACAGTGGTGTCACTTATGCACAACACAGGCTTTCAATACCAGTGTGGACACTTGATGGTTGAAGTTCATAGTGCTATATATGTGTGTTCCCAGTGCTTACAGCAATGGGTTTCAGCATAGTGGGACTGCTGTCAATGCTGTAATTAGCAGGGGATTTGACGTTGCAGAAGGCCAAAATAAAGACACATTTTTGCATTTATTTGTAGACCATGTAGCTTTGTCACCAATCATTTGTCTGTGTTAGCCCCTCCTGTAGTATATGATCATCATAGGTGGACTCAATGATTGCTCCCAGTCTGAAAGAATCAGCAAATATGGTAAGCCAAAAGCCATATACTTTAGCCTGAGCTGCTGAGAAGTAGATTCAAAATAGTAAAGGGTCAAGCACAGATCCCTGGGGTACATCAGTGGTGACAGCTCTACTGGTACAGGTTGATTCAACAACTTTCACAGTATGTGTTCTTTCAATGAGCCAATTGGTTACCCATCTAGTGACATGAGGATTAATCCCCACCTGGGAGAGTTTCTCAGTGATCCCTGCATGGGGAATTGTGTTCAAACCCTAGGTCAGTTGAGGATAGCCAGTATGCACTGTCTTACCCTCATCCAGGCCTATCACACAGAATCAATGGGCTGTGACAGCATCACACATCGCCTATCAGGTGACTCATCACATACACCTTCCTGATTTGGTTGAATTCACACTTCAACACACCTTCCATACAGACTATGTTGCTGTAGAAGGGTATTTTCAATATGCATCCATGTGAGTTGGGGGGACAGTACCCAATGCACGCATGTACAGAGACATCCTGACTCTCCTCATCTGTGAGGTAAACCAAAATGTTATCATGTACCTTTTCTAAATGGGCACTAGTGATATCCCAGCTGTATGCAACAGACCTTTGTATGTTGTTAATGCTACATCATGTCTGTTACATCTGTTAGATTTCCTCAAAGAGGTCATCGAGGGCATGCATTATGACAACACTATCAGCCTTTTGAACTTGACAAGCCCAAGGCATTTGACACAAATCCACACTGAGGTATTCACTCAGTACAGTCAGATGTGGCCATATACACTTACATCACCAAGTGGGTAGACCAGTGCTTCGTGAAGAGACTATAACTCAGGTCCAGGATCAGGTCCATACAGCAGGGCTGTCTGCTAGGCCCTTTCCTGTCCATTATTTAAGTGATGGACATCACAGATGACATACACATCCTGTGTACAAACAGCTGCCTGAAGGACTACAGATTGTGGGCAATCATTGACTCCAAATGCTATATTAGTATAGTACAGACAGTATTAACACACACTAAAGATTTTTGCCACAGCTATGACAACACCTGCAATGATAAGAAAACATAGGGGGAATTTGTTACATCAGGAAAACAAACACACAACCCAAGTATAATGTAGACATCACACCCTTTGAGACCAATAGGTATGTGACCTGTGTCCTGGGGTAGATGGTATATGGAACATCCACCAGCATGTGGTCACAGTGCTGACTACTCCTTTGTATATAACACAACTACTGAGTATGTGAAGGTCATCCAGATCAGAGGTCATAATACCGCCATAGTTCACAGCCTTCATTAGACCAATATCTGAGTACAATGCACCCTTCTTCATGTACCTCCCTACACATATTTCAGTGATGTGTAACTGAAGTGTACCATATTTGTCACAATAAGCTGTCTCACATCTTATTGGCCATACCTAGGTATTCTTTTTGTGGCTTAAAAATTTCTGTCTGATGGTGCGGAAACCCATCAAGTTGTTAGGCCAGATGCATGTGTGCTACTTGTTCTGGTGATGCACACAGTACATATATAGGTGTCTGACAACAATAATGTCATGGGTAACATCCGTGACAGTGTGGACTGTGCTCTCTCTCTCTCTCTCTCTCTATATATATATATATATATATATATATATATATATATATATATATATATACACACATATATATATATATATATATATATATATATATATATATATATATATATATATATATATATATATATGTCATGCACGCCAGTCAACTAGCCTGTATTGATCATTATGTCGCATGCAGGTATAGCAGTGTCCCTCATAACTCCCAGCAGATGTTACGGTACCCGGACAGTGTGAGTGATTACCCTCATAGAGTGTGCACATATCATAATAGTTGTACAAGTGGGTTTGTGCAGAATCATCTCTGATCACTTTAAATCACATATGTTATGTCAGAGACATGGGATTACTGGTGGTATTATTCTGATATTGTCCATGATTGTGCTGCTTCTTTTAATGTTATCCATGAGCCTTTACCTGTGTCCTACTTGCTGGAGACCTCTGCTGAGATTACACTCATATTCAGGCAAATCTCTTTGCACAGCTTCACAATATGCACCCTACCCCAGTTGTATGTAACATCCCTGATAGATGTCCTCTGCATTATTCATGTAAGGATGCTTATCTCACACAGACATTCTCTCCATTGTTGTCACCTTGTGTGACAGACACATAATAGACATTTTCACTGTGCAGTCCCTACTGTATCAGACTGATATGTGATTGGTGTTGCTGCTACAACCATCTTCCATTGACATGCCCTCATCTGCCATAAATTAGGTTGTTTCACCTGTCCTCCTTCCCTGTGTTCATTCCTACAATTCATCTCCGTCTTCTTTATTCAATACACAAACTTCTCCTGAGTGTTTATTTTGCATGGAGATCCATGTACCCTTACAGATCATTTGCACAACTTCGATACAGAATGCCAGGAATGGGAGTTCACAACAATCTGCACTGTAGTATGTCCTGTGCTGTGTTTGGACCATACACTTATCATACCTCTCAACTGTCCAGATTTTCGCAGAATTCCCAGATGTTTGCCTTTATATCTTTTGGTGTGTTTCTTATCAAATTTGTGGTTTTCTGCCATATCACTGGGATGATCCCAGGGGTCCCTAGTAAATTATCAAAAAGACTGTTTAGCGAATGGCATTTTTGCTGCTCTTACATCAAACATGTTCACTGAACTGTTCATAGTGAGATCGTGATACAGGAAGGATCGGGAAAGTTGCCCTTTCCTCAATGTAGTGCGATCTCGGAGTTGCTATATATAATTAGCAGGGGGAGCAGAAATCGATGAATGGCATTTTCAATGAAATGCCATTTGTTCATGGAAGTTTTTGATAATTTAATATAGACCCGACCCCAAGACTGATGTGACTCAATAGTTACATACATTTGAGTTTCAGACTTCAGATCCTTCAGAACATGTATCTTAACGTAACCCCCTGGCTATTCTGGGACATTTTTAATGAGAAAATATGCCAAATATGTATCTATTTCCGGGTTATTGTCCCCCCATTATGTTGGCCTTTGTCCAGATGTCTTGCACTAAGAGATTGAGAGCTATCTCTTAAACCCTGTTATTATCTTGGCACTCTGAGCAAAACCAAGGACCTTCAGTGATCTGATTTAAACAGTATTGCTATCTGTGTTTGCTTACGTGGTTTCCTGGCTGGCAACACTGTTGCCAGCCATGAAACCTTACTTGTTTATATTGAAACACGATGTGTGGCATGAATATTCAATGAGCGCTGCTGTTCGCTGATCATCACCATGCACACATGTAAACTCCATGTAGGGTTAGCATGAACCCAACATGGACTTTATTGAATCCCAGGGATAGTCATCCATTCCACCACAGTAGGGAACAGGCATTTCTTAGTGTTACAAATCTCAATGAAATCATCCTGTTTTACAAAAGTATCAGCTGGAGGTGCCATGGACTATCCTTCACTGGCCTAAAAATATTTCTCAGTCTCTCTCTCAAGTATTGTAACCCATTTATGCAGTCCTTCTACTAATACTTCAGCTTAACACCTCAACATTTTCCAGTTTTCCTATAAAACTTTTTGTCATGCAAATCATTCACTTTTTCCACTGATTTAAACTCTTACAAAACAATTTGATCATGTATTTAATTTGTACAGTCTTATTTTGTGTTTATCATACCATACTGTAGCCATAATTTCAGCCAGCATAGCCAAACGCATCTTTATCCATGTTATGACTCACAGTGGTACTCTAGAAGGATTTCTTAAGAAAAAATGGGTTAGATATTTGTTCAGGTATAGTGGATATTTCTGTCCCAGCTTATATTTCAATGTCCATCTTTATATCATTAACTAGAAACGCAGACAGAAATAATTATTTTTATTTTATGAACTTACCAAAAATATTGTCATTATCACGATCACATGTATTTTCATCTTTACGCACACACACACACACACACACACATGTATATATATATATATATATATATATATATATACATATATATATATATATATATATATATATATTTATGTGTGTGTATACTATATATATATATATATATATATATATATATATATATATATATATATATATATATATATACACACACACACATATATATATGTATATATATATATATATATATATATATATATATATATATATATATATATTCATAGGTGTTTATTACACTAATGACCACAAGGGCCTTTTTAAGCCTAGCCATGCATCCCAAATCTCTGACAAGTTCTAGTACCCTTGATAAGTGTAAGCAGGGGTTTGGGAGATGAAACATTTACAAGCAGGGGCCTGGGAGATGAATCATTTACAGGTTGGCTGTGTCCATTAGAGACATAGGTGCCAAACTAGGGATGAATTTCCTGTTCCTCATCCAATTGTCTAAGTTACACTTGAATTGGGTTAGGAAGGAACTCTACTTCACATGGATAGGGAGTCTGTTCCAGCAGGTCCTATTTATATCACAGGCAATGTTTAAGTCTTTAGAACAGGTAATTCTGGCACTGTTTGTTTTGCAGATATGCAAGATGTCAATCAGAGTGGGGTCTGACAACACCCTGTATTCCAGATATAGATCTCCAATCAACAGCCTGTAGGAGACAGATGAGGTGATCTGCATAGGACATGTTACTTATACCCTATATTCATTTAGTGAGGAACCTCTGTGGGCATTCCAATTGTTGGATATCCCTGGTTTGGTACATGCCAAAGAAAGGTATATACTCAATGATAGGTCTGATGAATGATGAATACAGTGGAACAATGACTTCCTTGGACTTAGATGCCATACCTTTGTTTATAATTTTCACAACATTAAAATATTTCCTCACTACTATAGACATGTGACAGTTAAGGCTAGATTACTGTCTGTGTGTGTCCCAAGTCCCTGACTATTGGGTCAACTCTAAGGGGTGTGTTGTCAATATGATAGTTACCAGGGGTGGATGACTACCTGAAGGATACTATTATACATTTCTTAGCATTTAGTTTTAGTCCATGGCTCTGAGACCAGTTGTTTTTATGTGTCAGTCCTTCCTGGAGAACATTTTTGTCAGTGTGGGATTCTATGACAGCTCCTAATTTGCAATCATCTGCAAATTTAGTAAGCCAGAGGTCGTTGACATTGGCCTTGACTTCAGAGAAGTAAATGCCAAAAATGAGCAATCCCAGGACCAGTCCCTGAGGGACTCCACTTGTGACTGACCTCCTTGTAGAGGTGGATTCCTAAATTCTAACTTCCTGGGTCCTATCTGTGAGCCATTTGGCTATCCACTGGGTAACATAAGGGTTTGTACCTAACCTCTTGAGTTTGTCAACAATGCCGGAGTGGGGTATTGTGTCAAATGCCTTGGCCGTATCAAGGTAGGTGGTGTGAACCATTTTGCCCTCATCCATTGCTTTGGTGATCTTCTCAAAGAAGTCCAACAGGTTAAGTAGGCATGACCTGCCCTTGACGAAACCAAACTGGGCTGTGTCCAGTGTCTGGAGGTCTACTGTATCATTATTGGTCATTTCCATGATAATTCTTTCCATGACTTTGCATATGAGACCAGAGACACTTATAGATCTGTAGTTTCTAGGGTCTTTAGATAGCCCACCTTTGTGCAGAGGGATGACTGTTGCTGTTCTTTATTCACAAGACATGAAGCCTGATTGGAAGCTACAGTTAAATAACAATTCCAGAGGCCCTGATAGGTCATGTTTCATGCTATTTAGAAAACGTTCTGGGATATTGTCTGGGACCATTGATGCAGTGTTCTTGGCCTTAGAGAGAGCATTAAATCTTGTTCCCTAGTGATAGCAGGGGGAGATATTTGGTGGTATTTCCTGAGGGAAAGCTGAGGGGAAGAGAGGGGTAAAGTTGTAGTTTAATTTGTTGGTCAGTAGGTTTGCTATATATTCTGGCTCAGTATAGGTGGCTCCATTTACAATGAGCTCTGCACACAATTGTGTATTGCCTTTGAGGTTGTGGGCATAGCTAAAGAATGCCTTGTTGTTGTCCTTGGCCTGGGAGGCCAAATTTGCCTCATATTTGGCTTTGGTAGACTTTATTTGTCCTCTGAGTTGTTTGTTTAGTTTGATGAGAGTGCTTTTATCCTGCTGGGTGCTGCACCTCCTAATTTCCTTCTGCTATACAGCCTATTGATTGTGTGATTCCACCAGGGTAGCTTGTTTTTTGAGTTAGTTCTGTACTTCTTCCTGGTGGGTACAGCTGTCTCTATGCAGATATTAACACGCTTGTATAGGGTTTCTGTGAACAGTTCTGCATAGGTAGCAATGTTCTCAGGGTTTATGGAGGCTTGAAATTTTGCAGGTTATCACTTAATAGCACAAAGTTAGCCTTAGTGTAGTTTCTGAATATTCCAGGGTTAGCTGGTGCCGAGGTTTTATTTTTACTTCAAAGGAGACCATTTTGTGATCTGACCTTACTTTGGAAGACATTACACTAAGGAATGTGCAGCACTCTCCCATATTAGTGAGGACTAGATCCAGTATGGCTGTACCCCTGGTTGGTGCATTGACAATCTGGACCAGAGAGTTTGTTCATAGGTTCGTAGGTTCATAGGTATGTACTAGGCTGATGGCCCTGGGGCCTTTACAGATCTAGTCATAGGATTACCCTAGCATCATGCCACCTGACCTTAGTTCCCACTGCCTCTGTCAGGTCTACTTTATTCTGTCGAAAGCTGAAAAGGGCGAATACAAATAGCGCGACACGTAAAGAGTGAACCGTGAATACATAGAACGAACAAAACCACAAAAAGAGAAGTGTCGAATCGTCATAGTTAGCCCATCTGCTGTATAGCTCCGTAAGGTAAGTGTGCGATAGTTACGGACTTTAGGGTTATGGTGCGGGTTAAGGTAAATTAATAGGTAGGTAATGTATGTAAGGTTTAATGAAGGGTTTTGTTAAGTGTATGTGTGTGGAATATTTAGTTTGTTTGGGTATAGCTCTGTAGGGGAAGTGTGCGGTAGTTACAGACTTTAGGGTTAGGGAGGGGTTAAGGGTAGTGCTTAGATAGTTGTGTATGTGGGGTTTAGTGTAGGGTTAGCAGTAGGGTTTTGGTGGTTTAATTTAAGGTTAGAAGTAGGGTGTTGGTTAGTGTATGTATGTGTTTTTGTATTGTGTTTGGGTAGGTAGTGTGTTGCGGGCGGCGGGTTGGTCAACTATGATGGTTCGAGGTTTTAAATTTTGCGGTTTAGTACATTCCACATATTTGCGGTTCGGTCGTTATGTGTCACACTATTTGTATTCACCCTTTTCAGCTTTCGATAGAATAAAGTAGACTCCCTCTGTCGAGTAGAGCCACTGGAGCGATCCCTCGGGTGAATTTTCTATTTCCCATCCACTCATCAAGATTTCTCTTGAAGAGGGTTAGTGAGTTGCTCTGCTTGACATGTATGGGAAGTATATTCCATAGCATGGGCAGTCTCTGGGTTATGAACCTGTCCTTCCAGTACGTTCTGTTGATTGTGGTAATGAGATTGAGGTCTCTGGAGCATGTGTTGCAGAGGGATTGGGATTTCTTTAGATGTAACACTTCGAACAGAGCTGGGTCAGACATAGTTTTGTAAGTCAAGGAGAGATCACCTCTAAGTAGGTGATATGAAACAGAGAATAGTTGGAGTATTTTGAGTCTGCCCATATAGGACAATTATTTAAGGCCTAGGATCCTCTTTGTGAGGTACTTTTGTGGCCTCTCCAGTTGTTGCAGGTGTCTAGTGAGCTACATGCTAAATGGGGCATTGTACTCTATGACTGGCCTAATGAGGGAAGAGTAGAGGGAGACAATGACCTATTTCTTCCTGGATGCAAAACCCTTAGTAATGAGATGTGCCACATAGAAGAACCTGCTGACCACAGTGGCAATGTGGTGATCAAAAGAGAGGTTGCTGTCAACCTGTGTTCCCATCTCTCTTATAATGCCTTCTGTGTTCAGTGGACTACCATAAATGTGGTAATTCATGGGAACCAGGTTTTTCCCAAAGGGTTCTGACACCAGTCATTGGTCTCAGTGAGGCCATTCTATAGGATGTTATCATCACTTGGGGAGTTAATAATAGCTCCCAACTTGCAATTGTCTGCAAATGTTGTCAGACAGAGTCCCTTCTTGTTGGCCTGTACTTCAGAGAAGTAGATATCGAACAGGTGAGGACCCAGGAAAGAACCCTGTGGGACTCCACTCATGACTAGTCAGCAGTCTGACTTGGAGCCAGCTACTTTCATACTGTAGGTTCTATCTGTGAGGCAGTTTGCAACCCGCCTAGTGATATAGGGGTTGATGCCTAGCTTAGTGAGTTTTTCTATCATTCCTGAGTGGGGAATGGTATCAAGGGCCTTGGCCAGGTCAAGGTAGGCCTATATGAACCACCTTGCCTTCATCCACGGCTCTGGGGGCTGACTCAAAGAAGTCAATCAAGTTGAGCAGGCGTGATCTACTCTTCACAAAGCCAAACGGTGTGGGATCCAGAGTTTGGAAATTCCCTATATCCTTGTTTATTAAGTCCATGATGATGTGTTCCATAGCTTTGCATATCAGACTCATCAGGCTAATGGGGCGATAGTTCCCAGGGTCTGTAGTCACTCCTCCTTTGTGGAGAGGGATGACTATAGCAGTGCACCATTCGGTAGGGACAAAGCCTGAGCCGAGACTGTGATTGAACAGGGCACACAGGTCAGGAGTCAGTACACTCTGTAGTTCATGTAGAAAACAGCCAGGGATATTGTCAGGTCCCATAGAACCTATATTCTTGGCCTTGGACAGTGCTGTTTTAATCTGTGCAGCAGTAATACTGGGTGCCTGGTAATCTACTGGTGTTATGATTGGTCCTTTTGGGGGGGGGTTGGCACTGAATCTGTCGGCCAGTATATTGGCAATATCTGTTGGCTCGGTATACGAGGTACCATTGTGTAGTAGCACAGAGTAAGTCTGGGTATTGCCGTGGAGGTTCTTTACATAACTATAGAAGGCCTTGTGGTTGTCTTTACTATCTGCTGCATTTCTGTTTTCATAGATAGCTTTAGAGGATTTGATGAGGGATCTCAACTTTTTGTTGAGGCTGATAAGGGAGTTTCTCCAGTCTTGGGACTTCACCTTATTCCACATCAGCTTTCTCCTTCTGTTGTAGAGTTTGTTTGTGGCAGAGGACCACCAGATTGGCTTCCTTATTTTGGAGGAGAGCATCTTGGTTCTATTGGTATGGTGAGATCCATGCATCTGTGTACATGTTCGTACAGTGCATTGGTGTATGATTTGGCAGTCATGCAACTACTGTCCATTTGGATGGGTGCCGTGAAGTTAGACACCTCTGTTCTTAGCAGCTCAAAGCTTTGGAGATGTTTTTCATGGTGGTTACCTTTGTGGGGGGTGGGGGTGGTAGAGATATGGATTTCCAAGGTGATTAGTTTGTGGTCTGATCTAACCAGGGAGGAGTTGACTGTTGGTGTAGAGCAATGGTCACCCATGTTAGCAATGATGTAGCAAGGATGTTGCTACCTCTAGTGGGGGTAAGAACGAGCTGGTCCAGGGCATTGGAATTAATGAGTTCCAGGAAACGTTAGGCAAGTGTATTGGTACATAAGCAGTTTTCCCAGTTAATGGAGGGGTAGTTGAAGTCACCCAGTATGAGTGTGTTAGGTTGAACCCTAATATTCTCCAGGGTGCTTAGGAACATGGAGTGAGTGTCTTGGGACATGGTTGTGGACCTATAACAGGCTACAACCTGAATCGCTGTCTTACTCAATGTTAGCTGCACCTGAAGTATCTCTGATGCATTATGTGGGGCTACCAGTCTCGAGGTGTGCACATCCTTTATGAATATGGAAACACCACCACCTTTGGAGCTTCGATCTAAGTTCTGGGGCTGAAAGGTGTGGAATGAGTTATAGCCTGGTAGTGCAGGGATGCTTTGTGCTGCCTTGAACCAGGTCTCTGTTACAGCATAAATGTCTATGTTCTCCATTTTAAGGAGTGCTTTGAGCAAGTGCATTTTGAGATTTAGACTTCTAGCATTGAGCAGCATGACCTTCAGAATGCATTTGTTTGTAGCTGTTATGATGGTAATTTGTTCTTTGGGACATCACCTAAAAAAGGCACTATAGGGGTGGCAAGAGCCTTGGCCAGTATCTGAAAGCCCAGGGGTGACAGATGCAGGCCATCTCTAGCAAAGCATTGAGGTCTGTCAATCATGTCATCCCAGGCAGACAGATACTGGATCCCCTTAGAATGACCACAGAAATGTAGCCAGTTGTTGAAATCAATCATTTTCTGTGGTATCATGGAGGAGCTCTGTGCAATGGAAAAACAAAAATTGCAGCAATGTATTTTTTTTTATGTTTGGCTTTTACAGACATCCTGTTTGCAGGCGTTTTGTCTGTTTTCTGGATGGGCCACTTGTCCAATTTGTACACTGCTATGCTTCATACAAATGAGATGAGCACAGCCAAACTTGACATTCATTTTCTCCATTTCCCATGTTTGTGTTAAGAGGCGCATTTTGCAAACACTGCCCCCCCCCAAAAAAAAACAGAGAAAAGTAGTTGAAATGAGGAAAATCAGTCTATGACATATACACTGTAAAATGTTAGTGCACATGAGATATTTCTACATAGTTCTGGATTTGAACTCTCACTCCAGTGAGCCTGCAGAATACAGTAAGGGTGTCTTATCCCTCTTTGCCACATAAACAGCTTTGCAGCAAGGAACTGAAATATGTCTGCATACAACCAACTGCGACATCATCTACAGTAACATGAAACCATGTAAGTCTTATTTGTACATTTATTTTTGGCTGTAGTACCCTAAGTGAGCACACAGCCAGTTATGAGTATTGCTTGCAAATATGCAGCTCTGTCTTACCTCCTTTTGTTTGGTGGTCATTCTTCTCTAATCTGAAACATGCAGTCTAAAAGCCATTCTCTATCAATGCCCTTACAATGTGTGAGGATATTAAATGGCAATAATATAATATACAGTTGCCAACAAATGAAGGGGAGATTGGATGTTAATGAAAAGAACCTGCAATTTGTGCTGCTTACTTACACTTCCAATCTTGACAAAATTACATCTAACACTTTCTAAGTCTAACCTGACACACACATTGGATATAGAGCAGTCTGCATTGCTGTTGTGTTTTCTTTCGCCCTACAAGTAAGCATTCACAGTTGCAATCTATTAAAAACAGACACTGAGGGAGTGCCTGCGTTACATTTACATCAGCTACACCGAACCAGGTATTTGGGATTCAGCAATTCTAATAAGTTCACACCTGATTTGCATCTTCACTATGCTGACAGCCCTGAATCTACACCATAACAAGGCAACTGTATAACTAGGTAAACTGAAGGAGAGGAGACTTCTTTATGTGGAGAACACAGAAAAGAGGCTATTAATTTGGGATATAGCTGCATAGAGGACTACTGACTTGAGAAGCTATGCTTGCATTTTGTCAGCTGCATACTGCATATGCTGAAATGTAATTATGAAAAATCTTTTGAATAGTTTTATATATATATTTTTGATTAGCAAATGCTTTTACACTATCTGTATGCATTAGTTAGAAGTGTACTGATGGCATAGGCATGTTTGTCAAGGCATTTCACAGGTACACATGAATGGCAATACTTTAACATGGAATGTTCTGTGTTAAATCTTTAGACATGTTTCAGGGACATTTCATTTGATAGCACTTTTAGCATTTCAAAGATGGTTTGTTAGCAAAATGTGTCATTTGTCTGTTCTTTTGGGGATGGAGGAGCAAAGCTGCATTTCTGTTATGGCACAAACAAGGATATGTTGCTATTGTAATTCTTTTTTGCATACAGCCTGTTATTCATATTTCATACGTCTAGACTGTTTTATGTTTCTTCAGTGGGTAATACTGAAATGCTTCCTTTTCTGTCTTATCTGGGGACAGTTATTTTGTAGTTATGTGATACTTATGTGTATTATCCTTCTGTTGTTCAGCCTTGACTGACCCTGAGAATAAGGTCATTGTTGAAACTTTTAATTGACATGGTGCCTTCCTGCTTGAGAGGGGAAGTGGAGATATGTCAGGCAAAATGCAAATTTGGCAGGATATTGTTGCAGACATTAATGCAGTCGGCAATTACAGCAGGACATATGACCAGGTGTGCCATAGGGCCACTGACATGATCTCATCTGCACAGAGGAGAGCAGCTGCAAAAGTCCGTAATAGGATGGGTACGAGGTGGCCTGCTGCAGACACAGCAATAACAGTAATTGAAGAGTTCCTGTCCACTGTCAGGGATCCAGACAGCTCACAGGAAAGTGCAGAACAGCATGTCCATGACATTGCTGCTACTGTTTCAGGGACAGCAAACATGTCCCAGCAGGAGCTTCCAGGTAGGCTTTAGTATCTCATATTGTTAAATACTGTTGTACAGTAAAAAAATTAACATCAATATGTTAGTTATGTTTCACAAGAAAGTTTTGGGGGGAGACTGAAGATTGCTATTGTTAACAAGACATTCTGATTTAGTACACATGGCTTAGGTTAGGCTTGTCATCCAAGTTCTTGTTGACAGTATAGTTAATGGCATGTACAGGGGCAAATGTATTACCCCTATGTTACTGTTAATTGTGAGGATGTTGTCCTTACCTTTTGCTTATCTTCTTCGAGGACCATCAGTCATACAGAGCATACCATCATCTGCACATGGTAAGCCAAAGATTTTTATGTCAGTACTGATGAGCAATTCAAAGAAACTATTTAATGTGTGATGTTGATGTCTGTACTGCTGTGTGTAATGCTGTACTGTCTAATAGTGGCAACACTGTTATTTTAGTAGCATTTATTGGACTATAGTAGTGCAGGTATTAATTGTTCCTGTGCTTGTTGCTTATTATCACAGATGATCCTGACAGTGGAAGTATGGGACTTCTACCACCTGATGTCAGACTATCAGCAGACTCTGATGATGATGGTGGCCAATAGCCATCCCCTGAAATTCCATCAGACTCAGCCAGTAGGCCTATGCCTACCCATTCCAGTGATCCCTCAGATATTCAACAGGTGGAATGTAAGACAATCGATCAGGGAAGTGTGGTTACTGCAGGTTCAGTGCCTGTTGACTCTGGCCATAGTCAAAGTGTGGGTGAGGTGCCATGCAGGATGGTTGTTAGGGGTGCTCAGAGGAGGCCTGCTGTCCATCCTCCACCTGATCCAGATATCTCTTCCTGTGCAACTCAGTGTATATTTCGGGCCATCATGGAGGCACAGGCACATTCCCATAGGTGCTCCAGAGAAATGCTTAGGGTTTTAGATGCGGCACAGGCTGACATGCATGACTGCCTCCACTGTGTTGCTGATTTCAATGATTCAGATGAATGACACATTGGAACAAGCTGTGTCTGTGAGGGAATGGCTGTTGAGAAGGGGACAGCATCCCCATGGGTGTAGGTCAGCCACATCATCAGCTGTTAGCCAATGTGGCCATGTCCGAATACACTCCTATAGCAAGAGGTTCACTGGTTCAATTCTCAGCTAGGATGCCTTCTCTGTGGAGTCTGTATGTCCTCCCTGTGTTTGCATGGGTTTCCTCCTGGTGCTCTGGTTTCCTCCCATATACCAAACACATGCAGTAGGTGAACTGGACTCTCTAAATTAGCCATTGGTGTGAGAATGCGAGTGGATGGTATGGAAGAACAGCCCCAGTGGGACTAGCCACCTGGCAGTGTGAACCTTGGCTCTAGATGATTATCGCTGTTGAAGTGAACACCCTGACCCCAAGTACGAAAATAGGAAAAGGGGTTGTGGACAGATGGATGGATGGATAGATGGATGGATTCCCCTGCTTTACAGAACTGACTCAAGCTGATGACTATGTTGTGTTGTGGAATCATAGTTTCAGAAACACATCTAGCCACTGTTTAGCAACAAGAACTAGCTGAATAGATTGATAAAAAAGGTGTCAGTCAATACATGCAGAGATCTGTTTGTACATAACAGGTTATCATTCACTGGGGGATCTGCACCATCTAATTTCTAAAGAATAATGGAAAACATTCAAAAATTGCAATGCAGTTGTATACTTGTATGATTTGGTGATTATAAGAAAGACAGATAGTGACCACCTTAATAACTTACATAAAGGGTCACAACTTTTGCAAGACTATGGCCAGAGAGTTAAAACAAAATGTAAGTTTAGTAAAACACAAGAAAGAATATCTGTGCTACTCTGGTAGTCCTTGATGCATCCTACCCTTGATACACCTTTCCAGAAAGAAGGTGAATCCCATCCAAGAGGTACCTCCCTCATGTGTGAAAGATTTACAGGTATTTCTGTGATTAATTATCATGGAAAGTTCATGTCTAACCAAAGTATTACAGTGACACTGCTCTATACAATGTAGAATGGCAGTGGAAATTAATTGAGCAGAATGCTTTCATAAAATAGAAAGAAATTCTGACTTGTTATAAAATTTTGTGCAGTCAAGATTTAGTAGTATCACTTGTTTGAGATTACTCATATCCCTCAGTTTATATAAGAAGAATTTTGTTATAAGAATTTTGTTATTTTTTTTAACAAGATGGACTGATCCATTCCGCCAATGCAGCAGGTTACCTAACAACAAACAGTTAAGACAAACCTTCAAGGCAAGTATGAAGAATAATATGTTGAAAACTGAAACCAATGGGCCTGATTCTAAAAGAGTTCATCTTGGTGTAAGAAACTTACTGTGGTTTAAGCCTGCTTTGTAGATAGGCCTTATACAGGAGTAGATCACATACACCTACAGTGAGTCATTTGGAATCTGGTTAATTTATGCTTTGCTTTTGGAACATCTCTTATTTGTAACACAGTACAGGTACATGCAAAACTGTTCTTAAGTAAACATGTCAGAGCCCTATTAGACTTTATGGAATCATTCTTAGTGGATCTTTGCAAAATTAACAATTCTTGTAGACATTCCAAAGTGAAAAAGCATATAAGATGAATGTATCTCAATTGACACTATGAGGTTCAAAGTGTATTCCGGGTATTGTTGTGAATAAAACACATCCAGCTTCATAATGATTGATGCACAGACTTCCTAAAAGAGACACTATGACCACTTAGATGCAAGAGCAAAAATGTCTGTGGCCACTGCAAAAGAAGCATAAGAGCCAGTTTGCACAACTGACCCAATGTCTGCAGTGAGACAGCAGAAAAAAAGATAAGAGTTGAATAGAAAGTTCCACACTTGGAGAAAGCATAAGACAAGGTCCCAAGAAAACTGATTTGGACAGTCCTGTGATGCTTTGAAGTCCAATGAGCATTGATAGCAATCAGTGTAAGCTGTATACAAGTACCCAATGACACAAGTATGAGCTGTTTGGATTCACAGATGGGCTCCAAGTGAAATGAGAATAGGGCTGTATCAGGGTTCAGCTCTGAGCCCACTGTTGTTCATACTCGTGATGGACTACATTAACAAACAGATTGTAGGGGACAGATGAACAAAGCTCCTTTTTACAGGCAGTGTGGTATTATAAGCAGACTGAACAGGAACTTCAACAAATGACAGAGGAATGAAATGCAAAACTGAAGGTACATGGGATGAAGCAAAGTACAGAAACGATAGTTTTCATGACAACAAATGAAAGAAATCAGAAGAAGCTGAGAACTGAGATAGAATGGAAAACAGTGGAGCAAGTTAACAGCTTCAAGTAGCTGGGACGGGTGGATGAGTAGAAGAGAAGTCTGTATCAAGAGGTCCAAGCCAGAATCAGAGGGGCTGCAGTCAACTGGTATAGAGTGTCAGGCATAGTGTATGGCAGAAGAATACCAAAGAAGCTGAAATGTAATGTGTACAAAGCAATGGTTCTAGCAGTACTTCTGTATGACACAGAAACCTAAGTAGTGAGGGCAGAGTAATTGAGGAAGCTACAGGTGATGCAGATGACCCTGAGATAGGTGGTAAGATGCACACTGGGGGCAAACAAATAAATGATGACATCAGAAAAAAAACAGAACAGCGCCAACTGCACAGAAGGTCAGAGAACAGATTATGGTAGTTTGGGCACATGTGTAGGAAAACAAAAGATGATTTGGTGAAGAATATTTGACAAGAAGAAGGAAAGAGGAAAGAAGGATATTTAACAAAGTGATGGACGGAATGCATAAGAAAAGACCTTTGAGTGTCAGACACGAGTATCAAAGAAAGTAGAAGAGTGACACTGAATTGACAGATGTTGCAGCAGTTGACATGACAACCAGACCCCATGTAGAAAATGGAAAAGTTGGAGTTGATGAAGATGATGATTATGACGACTTGTAAGTCTGGTAAAGAAAGAAAACTGACTTTTGTGCCACTGGTTAAGATAGATGATGCACTGTCCAATCCACAGAAATAAGAAATAAAAGGTTATGAAACAAGGAAGTGCTTCTAGAACTACCTGACAGAACAAATTTGAATTAACACTATATTGAGACTACAAGATTAACTTAAAACGATATTGAATGCCCAAGTCACAAAGAATGGCAGTGCATGAAAAGGAAAGGAAAATTATTCTTTTAGGTTTAAGTGAGGAGTCCAAAACTGCATAGTACCACCTGTAGTTCTAGTCTAAAATTCTTATGGAACAATCAGGTTTTGTAATGATTTTATGAAGCTTACTAGCATGACATGATAGAAAGTTACTGGCAAATCCTGTTAACATATGAGGCTAAGGAAAGGATAGCTTTCTTAATGTCAGATAACATATTATTTCGGATTACGTTGCCCCAGCATCCATCTAAAATCTAATGATCAGAGTATTGAAATCCCACATCAACTATACTGCAGCTTACCTAAACATTTTTGTTATAAATTCTGAGAAATTAGACTTATATCTTGTTAAGGTAAAAATTGTACCAAACTCCCTGATTCAAGCTGGACTAACTTCAAATGCTTTTAAGAGCAAGGTAAGTATGACCTTGGGTATATAATGGGGAGAAGACTGATTAGACATCAAAAAGAAAAGGTAGAAGAAACAGTAAAAAAATTACATATCCCAGAAAATAAAAGGTGGGGGCATTTTTGTGCCTAGTGGAGTATTATAAGATGTCCATGCCTCAATTTGCAATGACAGCATTCCACCACACAAAGCTGACCAAGGAGATACCTGTCAAAGTAAAGTAGACATCAGCAAAAGATACTACTTTTAGGAAGTTCAAGGAAGCATTATGCTTTGAGCCTGTATTAGCATCTCCTGACTGTAGCAAACAATTCAAAGTCTATACAGATCCATTGGATATCTGCTTCATACCTCTCCTTGTTGTCTTGGTTAGTTGTGATATGTAATGATACAGATCCATTGGAGATCTGCTTCATACCTCTCCTTGTTGTCTTGGTTAGTTGTGATATGTAATGATACAGATCCATTGGAGATCTGCTTCATACCTCTCCTTGTTGTCTTGGTTAGTTGTGATATGTAATGATGCAGATCCATTGGGGATCTGCTTCATACCTCTCCTTGTTGTCTTGATTAGTTGTGATATGTAATGATACAGATTCATTGGAGATCTGCCTCATACCTCTCCTTGTTGTCTTGGTTAGTTGTGATATGTAATAATGCAGATCCATTGGAGATCTGCTTCATACCTCTCCTTGTTGTCTTGGTTAGTTCTGATATGTAATGATGCAGATCCATTAGAGATCTGCTTCATACCTCTCCTTGTTGTCTTGGTTAGTTGTGATATGTAATGATGCAGATCAATTGGAGATCTGCTTCATACCTCTCCTTGTTGTCTTGGTTAGTTGTGATATGTAATGATACAGATCCATTGGAGATCTGCCTCATACCTCTCCTTGTTGTCTTGGTTAGTTGTGATATGTAATGATGCAGATCCATTGGATATCTGCTTCATACCTCTCCTTGTTGTCTTGGTTAGTTGTGATATGTAATGATACAGATCCACTGGAGATCTGCTTCATACCTCTCCATGTTGTCTTGGTTAGTTGTGATATGTGATGATGCAGAAGGAGCCTAACAAAGACTGACCATATCCATAGCAACCCGAATAGATTGAAAAACTGGCACTTTTCTCTTCCGCTAGCTATGTCAGTCATATCAGTTTTACAACAGTATTTTCAGCATGTAAAATATTTGATCTGTTACTTTTGGCATGCCACTTTTTCCTTATGCTAAATGATCAGACACTAGATCTACACCATCTGCTTTACCTATTCCCTGAGATAATACAGTTTAGTGTACCTACTTTGCACTCTGTAAGTGCAAAACAGTTCTCAAAATTGCAACGTCAGTTCATTGAAGTTACTCTCATTTCAGCATGTTCATTCTTAACATATGCTATTTATGCTGGATATGGGGCAGCTATATGACATATATTTGTCTTAGTTCTGAAAACAAACAAAAAGCTTGGTATAAAACAGCAATTGCATTGCAATTTTTTAAAGTATGCCATTTATGGGGACCAAGACTCCCACACACCCTATGTAGGAGGCTTTCTTCCTCCATGACTCCTAACTTAATATAACCAACTCCATGGTTGCTTAATTTTAGAGGAAAGCCAACTTCTCCAATTTAACAACCATATTTGGAAAAGCAAAACTTTACCAAATGTACATTATAACTGGGATTGGATTAAAAGGTAAGTTGCACAGTACGCAGCTAACATTTCAGTAGGAAACATCTACCGATAGGCTAGTAGTAATTTGTAGTGCCCCATTGGGCTATGGTGCAGTGAGCAGAAGTGTGCCACAGAGAATATATGCAAATGAGAGCAGAGTGACATGCAAATTAAAGAAGAGAGGGCAATAAGTACATAATGATATGCAAATATATACAAGGAAAACATAACTGTGATTCATAGTTGTATACCGCGGAGATTGCAAAGCAATGTGTGATAAACTATAAAACGGAAAGAATGCCTAAATATCAGAGTTGCAGATAACACAAATGCCTCAGATCACAGAAGTCATTGTGCAGGAAAAGCTAGTAGTCATTAGTCATGCCACTTCTGGATATATGCATGAGGAGCTGTCCGTGGCAATGAAAATGGTACCAGTAGTGGGAGCATTCTGTAATTTAGTGACAAAGAGATTATTGACCAGTTACATGTAGACTGGGAGATTTTATGGACCTTGGCTGAACCACATGTGGTAAGAACAGGAATGCATGGTTGACATGCAAGTATGTATAGTGATTCCTATCCCAGCTAAAGGGACCTTTCAGAGATCAGCATTAGATATATTAGCTGTTTCTTAGACCTTCATTTCTAGAATGCTTTACTTAGTTCTTCATCATAATGCTTCTACTTATAGATGAGCATATCTGTTTCCCTAGTGCACCAGAGGAGACAGCCACTACCAACTGTGCATAGCTTTTATGACGTTTCTCAACTCCCTGAAGGTGTGGGTGCCATAATGCATGTAGCAATACCTAGCCGAGAGTCACAGAAGTATGTGAACAGGAAAAGCTACCATTTTGTTACCTGCCAAGTAGTGGGTAATAATATGGGATTATAATCAATGAGTCTGCACAGCACCCAGGGTGTTCACATGACTCACATATATGACATACATCAAAATCTGCTTTCATTGCTATATGACCCTGACTCAGCCTGCAGTGTATCCTATGCTGCATAATATGATCTTAAGAGGAAGCAGACAGCAGAGCCATAACTAACTCTAGCACAAATGGTGCCTGGGAAGTCCCTAGACTGGTGTACCCATCAACCCAGAGATGAAGACTTAAAAAAAATGTCATCCACTGCTGCTTAAATAATTACAGGTACTGTACAAGCACCTGATTAGAAACTCAGTTGCTTACTGCTGATCATGCTCCCTAACAGCTTGCATATGCCTTCATCCCGCCTGAGCTATGGTACTGCTAGGCACACCAGTCCTGTGATGTGGGTAAAGTCATGTCTGCCACATGCAAGTTTGGTTGATAACAGCGTGGGTCAGCCAAACCACACACTCACAGACAGAGACGTGTATGATGCACAGCAGTGCAGGCACAGCAGAGGTGTTTAGCCTTCTTGACAGATACATATAGATACTACAATGTAGCACAGAACAAAGATAATGTATGCAGTGTTAATATCAAGCTATGATGGCCACAACATGGCATGCCACTCTGTGCATCAGACATTCCCATACACACTACACATGACGGAGGGTAGAGTGGGTCACAGCTGTCATTGTGGGGCTAGGTTTCTAGGGATACAATAACATATGACTGTGTACACAGTCTGTGTGGAGGCATATTACAGAAGATGGAGAAGGCAGTCATGAAATGACAGGCACTCTGTATCATAGATTATTTCCTCCTGCAACAGAGTGGGGTTGCCACTCTCTGAGTGAGGCTTGAGCCCACTCCGCTGGCCTATTGGACCTTGTGTCACCCATTGTCAGAAATGGTGTGCAACTGTACGATCATGATCTGGATGGGCTCTGCTGGCAAGGTGGCCTGCCAATATAGGCTGATTATAGTCACCCACTTATGATGAGTGGTGGCAGCGTGCTGTACATTACTTAATGCAACTGAGGACTGTGTATCTTGTGATAGCCCCACTAAATATGGACACTCCAGGTATGTATCTTACCCTGAACTCCAACAGCATACATGCCTGGGCAATGACGGTGATACTGGTAACCATCTACATGGAGGTGGAGATGCAAGAAGAATGTGCCACCATAGACCTTATAAGTACAGTCATTACAGTATCCTTACACAGCATGTCCTCACAGAGTTACTGTTAATGCTGGCAGCCTTATTAATGCATGTCAGCACAACAATCAACTCCATGCTGGACTGAAAGCAGTAGACTGGGCCTGCATAATAGTTTGGCACATCTACTTATTGAGCCCAAGTCTAACATGTCTGAGGCCACCAGTGACAAATGACAGTGCTGGTCATTCCTTCAAGGCAGCACAATATTTAGTATAACCACTCTGGACACAGTGTGTGTTCATTTGCTTCTGCTGCTGCAAAGGAGCATTATTGGTGCTCAGAGCCAGTGTGTATGTCTCCTTCACTGGAGACAATGAACTCACATATTGTAGGACCTCAGGCTCATCTCTGGGTGAGACCACAATTTCACCTTGCTCTGTAGGTAGATGTCTACCCAGGATTAAGACAGAAAGTGACACTGTGTCATCTGACCATGACCCAGGTATTTATGACTCATTGTCAGTCCCTGTAAGACTGCTAAAATCAGCTTATTGCCTGGCACCATTATCTACAGGTGTCACAGTAGCAGTGGTCTGGCCTGTAAATACACAGTAGAAGACATATTGGAGTGAAGATGAGTACCAGTGTTACAAATGTGGCTCTGTGGTACACATTGGAGTGAAGATGAGTACCTGTGCTACAACTGTGGTCCTGCGGCACACAATGAAGCTAGGAGGACTGCCTGTGCTACATAATAATGGTTTCCATGCAAAAAATTTCCATACAAGCCAAATCTACCCTCTGTTGCCAATCTGATATGGCTAGATACTTGATGCCTTGATGTTCATATGACAAAATATAAGCAGCATAGTTGTGGTCAGCTTACAGTCTATAGGTGCAGTGATGCTGCACAGGAATCTGTTGAACATGGTATTAACCTGGTACATCACCCTCTGAGATGTGTGGGGTTGGTCAAGGCAGATGGAAATGACCACTCCTTTATGGATGATCCCATTACCATTACTCCCCAGCAGGGATGCAAAAACTCCTCTGAGTCCGTTATATTGTTGGTCTTGGATGACACCAACTTTGTGGTCAACCTCTCAGATACTGGGGAATGTATCTTTGCCTTGACACTGCACAACATGCCAATGGCACTCTTATGGCATTGCTGTAGTGCCCAATTCTACCCACCCACAGTATTTATGCAATGGTCCAGTGTTTGGAACATCTGGTGAAATAAAGGTTAGTCAGCACCACCTGTACCCTGTAGGCACAGCCAATAGGTACTGAAACCCTGTACCAAGACATCATTTTCCATAGTGCTGAAATTGTCCAGAGTCTGCCATCAACCTCAGGCTTCACAGATGCCTTCACACATACAAACAGATATAAACACAACAGACTACAGACGTTATACTGCTGGGACTGGTAGGATGACAGTGACACAGGAGTTTACTGGGTACACCATTCAATAGTCAAAAGTGTAGATATAAGAGATTGTCATATACAATCAGAGGGAATGATATAGAACAAACAGAAGCAGATATAAAAAGGGGAAGTCAACATTGAAGGAAATTTGGTGAAACACAGGTGACATAGCTATATAGTGGGAGGGATGCATATGGAGAGTCAGATCATGGTCAAATGGGGTCCTAGGCAAGGTGAAGGACCAAGGCTCCCCCAAGCCATACAAGTATCCCATTACTTGGCTGTTTCTTTCACATTGCCATGAAACACTGTTCAAACCTACCAGTGAGCATACTGTTTTCTTCTTACTTTTAGAATGATCACAGATTTTTGTAGTTTACAGCAAAAACACTGCCAGCCATTTGCTAAACAAATCAAAACACTCACACTGAAAACAGATTTACCAGGAACAATAGCAAACTTCTCTTACCTTGAAAAATGTATAGGGAATGCATCAGGCAACTTATTACACTACAAGAGATGAGCTGGGATTCAAAGTCAAATGGTATGTAGTGAAGCACTAATTAGCGGGTCTGTAAAAGGTGCATGAATTCAAGAGACAGGTATGTAATGCATTTGCTAACAGCTTGGGACAACTCATTGGACACAGTTGTCCCTTTTCAGGGTCAGTCCAGCAGCCCTATCTGATGAAGTGACTTGGTCAGAGGCACACAATAGCCAAATGAAGGCTGAGGGAATCAAACTGGCACTACTCGAAGCAGCTCATTAACAGGTTTTAGTCTTACTCATTTGCAATAAGTGCCAGACAAACTGTTGTAACCCAACATAGTTCATTTCACATCTACATACCTGCAGAAAACAAGTTAAATTACAAATATATTCATTGATAAAATATTAAAATTAAACTGATAGACTTCATGCTGTCCAGTTTATCCATAGCCAAATAAAAACACCCAGTAGTCATAAAAACAAGGAAACCAAAGATCATACCCAAAGAACACAGTAGCCAAATGAAGGCTGATGCACCTTTTAACTACAGTCACTTCCTTCCTTTAAACTAATAATTACTCTAGGATGCAGGAACCAAGTATTTATACATACATGCACACACACACACACACACACACACACACACACACACACACACACACACACACACACACACACACACACACACACACACACACGTGCGCTGCCATCGATTACAACCCCTTGTATGACTGTGCGCAATCAAGTTTGCTTGTGATCAAATGAATGAACAAATACATGAATATTGACTGATAAATATATACTTATAAAATTTAATGGAACAAGATTTTCATTAGCAAACATTTTTCAAAAGGATACACATTCTGAAACTCACATGTATGTCATTATTTTGTGACCACAGTTCACAAATATTGCCAGAAAGCTTCAAGTTTTACAAGGAACAGACCAAGAAACCTCTCAACTTCCTTGTTTAAGAATTTTGTACAAAGCCAAAAATAATGGAGGGGGTGGGGCAAAGATTTAAAAAGGGACAATTTTTAATTACATTTTTTTATGGATTAAGTTTACTCGGTAAACCCACTGACCAAAATGCCCCGCCCCCATTTCAGGGGTGACCCAAGAGGACTGTCCGTGTAACTTGTTCAAAGTCACACAGCAGGCAACTGAAGGCAGAAAGAATCAAAGCCTGTACACTGGGCAGAGGAACCAGCTTATTAACAGCTCAGTGGTTTACACCTCTCTGCTTATGGTCAGATCAGATACTGAGGGACATGGCATAAATATTAGACAAAATCAAAGGTATTCTGCAAAATCAGAGACAGATATGAGGAAACATACTCTAATTCACTTAAAAGGCACAACAACAATGAGTTTTGCAACCATATGAATTTTGAAACAAAAACAATGACTGGCATTAATGACAAACCGTAATCCACTGATTTATCAGAAAACGAAGTTAATGAAGGTCTGGCCGTTGGTGCAGTGCATTAAGGCTCTACATTCTTAGTGAGCTGCTATGTATAGTTAAGGCAACAAGATTTGATTTTTTTCTACCTCCACTTGCTTAGAATGTGTTTTTGAGCAAGTCACTTAACCAGACGTTTACATGGTTAACAAGCAGAACAAAAATGGGGTTTATGATCTAAACAACCACTATGAAACTCAAAATACTGGCTAGCTGACTATAATTCTCAGTGATTTTCCTGCTTTAGATCAATAGGTTCTGATTCCAGTTAGCAAAACCTGGGCCAAGATTCTGGTGTGTGCAAAACTTCCACAATTCTGTAAACTCCCACATCTGTACAGCAAAATGAGTCTTTGATTTCGGTAAGGGCCTGTGAGAGGATGCACACACACACACACACACACACACACACACACACACACACACACACACACACACACACACACACACATACACACACACACACTCTAAAAACAAATGTAAAAACCCTGCATCAAATCTGCTGAAGACTGCTCCACTGTATTATTCTAAGACTGCTCCAATGTATTATTCTAAAAAAAACGTGCATTGATTATGAAGCTCCAGGAAGCTTTACTCATACTGACTCTATATCTGAACCAATGAGAGACTTTTTGAAGCTAGATCAGCTAAGTGGTAATCAAAGAGCCAATAATAAGCCTTTAATAAGCCTTTAATGTAGGTAAGAGTGAGACTTTCTTTTTTAGTATATATATATATATATATATATATATATATATATATATATATATATATATACATAACAATGCTGTACCTAACCAAGGGTGTAGCCAGGCATGTGCATGCTCTTTCTACTCTACTGAGTACATTTTTTTCTGAGCATTATATCAACATGACTTTTTTCAGGTCATATTATGCCTACAACTGTCCAAATGAATGCCTTTAACAACAGACGCAATATTGCCCATCTAAAAACAATATTTTTAATTGGTTTAAGGAGAACAGCTGAAAATTTTATTTACATTTATTAAGTGCTCGGGGAAAACATTTTTGAGAGATGTGCCCATTTTATGTGATAAGTGTCTTGGGGGGTAGCACTAAGAGCTTGTGAGTACAGAATGGAATTTGGTTGCTTCACCCCTGTTCCTAATACGACAGGTCACCATATACTGTGCACAAAGCATAACATCTCCTTTAGATGAGGCAGGCATGTTTATGGAAAGTTTTCCCTGATAACATGAGATATCTTGTTGCCATTATAATCTATGTGCACATAATACATACAAGTCAAGTATTTACATTGCAAGACTTTTGTAAACTGTATTCCCATACAAGGATGCATATCCTTAGGAATGTAAACTAAATGAGCAAACCATATACTTGAAGATTACTGTGCATCTCCCAGGAGTTTCCAATAATTCCTGAAAGTGCTGCTATTCCTCCAAAACTGTTGCCTAGACTTCTAAAATGTTTAAGATATGTGTAAATTACCTCACAAAGTGGTGGTGCATTATTTAACTCTACAGAAACATACCTGTTAATGTGGCACAGACAAAGTTTTCAGCATCTATTCTCTAAATTCAAAGGCAAAACCCGGTAAAATCAATCATAGCCCTGAATCAAGGACACATCTCAAATAACAACATTCCCTTTGAAAATTGCCAGAATATGAGGATTTGTAATGCTATGCATTCTCTGATAAATAAGTAGTTTGAGGAACAAAGTAAAATTTGGAGTAAAATCAGGGTTGCTCCTGAAAAAAGGGCACTTGAGAGGTATAGGCATGTAAGCAAAATAGAACAATTGCCTATGAATTGTTTTATTCTGTTGCTTCGAATCTATGACATGACGTGCAGCTTGGTGCTTAGGCACACTTCTGATGTCCACTGGTCAAACGGTCATGCAGGAAATTTGTGCAGGTACAGCCATTAGACTTCTGTGCAGTTTTCTTGTAACTGACAAATAATTTTGTATGCCTTTTTAGGTAGGGTCCAGCTGGTTTACCTCCAAACCTAACTTCTAAACCAAACCAAATCAACCTTTGGAACACATCAAAGAGGCTCCACTTAATGCTAAAAGTCTAAACACCAAACTGTCAGACCTTGAGGCCTGCCTGGATTTAGAGTGCATCCATGTATGTGTTGTTACAGAAACCTGGTTTAAGTGCCCAGATACTACTCCCTCAGTACCTGGGTTTTGTGCTTAGCACTCATTTAGACATGGTGGAAACTGTAGTAGTATATCCATATTTGTTAGGCATCACATTACATTGAGACAGAGACCCTCAAAGAGAGCTCACAGAGATTCAAATAATGATAAGATCTGATAATAAGATCAGCTATCAGATCATAGTTTGCTACAGACTCCAGTACATGTCTCCAGGAAATTACAAAGCTTTCCTAAATATCCTTCATGAACTCCCCATAAGTAGGAACACTGTTATCCTTAGTGATTTTAAGTACCCCGGTGATTAAACTGGGGACATATACTACCAATGTAGGATATGTGCAAACATTTTTAGATTTTATAAATAAAACTCCCTGGATCAGATTGTTTATGAAACTGCTAGAGAGCATGATATACTTAACCTGGTTATAACAAACTTAGCATCTGTATGTACCATCATCAAGGAATCCCCCTGACTGGTCAAATCAGACCATAAACTGGAAAACTTCTTCATGGATGTAGCATACTTGTTTTCCCACCTTTCTAAGCTAGTATAATCCAGTTTTCAGGTTAGTGCTGAATTCAGGGTTGTGTTACAAGTTTCTGTGTTTGCCCATACCTTACTTGGATAGAAGGAAGTTTCTCTGTTCACCTGTGAGAGAGGGGAGCTTTGAGCAGCCTATCTGTCCCTGGAGGAGTGACTTCTGCCCAGAAATTAGTAGTTTATTGACCATTTTGGGTTGATTTCTATCTCTTTCATTTCTCTGCTATAATACCCACATTTGCGCGGTTTTGCGTGCCGCGCAGCGCTGGTTAGCTAGGGTATAACTATTCTTGACTCCACAAAGTCTACTCTTCAATTTTTCCCTTGGAACTAGACAAACTTTCAACTTAAGCACTCAAACCATTCACTTCTCAGCCCAGCACTTGCTCTAAACTCATAGCAAGCACTAATAAACCTTAGCACTAGAGCCCCCTATACTGTAGAGAAGGACAAGGCTCTCTATTCGACCTTCTGTAGAGAAGGACAAGGCTCTCCATTTGACCTTACCAGCCAATCAGTAAAACAGTTCACTGTACCTATCCAAGCATGTCCAAAGGGCAGTTTCAGGTGTACTCTCCGGTCCAACTGGTGAATCTGGGCATTTTGAGGCAGTGTTACAACTGCCTCATGTACACAGACAACCCTCTCCTCCTACCACCAAACACAAATACATGCGAGAGATGCAATTATGCAACCAAACTGGAGGCTAAGCTCTCTCAACCCAAGACTGGACTAGACAGTCAAGAGGAGAAGGGAACTACTTGCATCACACCACCAGTCTCACATAGACCTATGAAACCAGCACTGGCAAAAAACACACATAAATACATGAAAACATACTCGGAGGCTCTAAATAAAAATCTGCAAAAGCAACAGAGACCTCCAATGCAGACACCCAAGCAACCTCCACCCCCCAACACAAACCATGAAACACATACTTCACAAAACCAGTGTGCCACGCAATCACAGCCCTTAAGGCAAAATAACATACCCAACACACTAGTAATAGGTGACTCTATAGTCAGGCACACTGACGTCCCACTCACTAGGCTGAACAAGGAGAAGGTTACTGTTAGCTGCCTGTTGGGTGCCAGGATCCACCATATAACACAAGCACTCAGGTCACTCCACAACAAGTACATATATGACTCTGTCATTGTCCATGTTGGTGTGAATGACCTGAGCCATACCTCCCTGGACTACATGAAAAGAGACATGGAAGAGCTCTCTGATCACATAGCCCAGGCTGGTATGACCCTGACCTTGAGTAGCATCCTGCCCTCACCAAGAATGATACCATGGTATAAAGAAAAAAAAATATCAATTTCAACAATTGGTTAAGCTTCTGGTGTCATTCAAAGGGGATCCAGTATCTGTCAGCCTGGGATGACATGCTCGACAAGCCACGCTGCTTTGCTAGAGATGGCTTGCACCTGGCACCCTTAGGCTTTTGAATACTGGCCAAGACTTTTGCCACCCCCATAGTGCCTTTTTTAGGCAAGGCTCAAAAGACAAACTCACCACCATAAATAGCACAAGTAACAAAAAACTGAGGGTAATGCTGCTCAATGCCAGAAGTCTAAACCTCAAAATGCATGCACTTGAGGCACTCCTCAGTATGGAGAAAATCAATATATGTGCAGTAACAGAAACCTGGTTTAAGGCTCCAGAGAACACCCCAGCACTACCAGGCTACAACTCATACCATACATTTTGACCACAAAACCCAGACCAAAATACAAAACGCGGGGGTGTATCCATATTCATCAAGGATACCCACACCTCTAGGTTAGTGGCACAGCACGATGCTTCAGAGATCATCCACGTGCAACTAACAATGGGCAAAACTGCAATTAAAATTGTAGCTTGCTACAGATCACCCATCATTTCCCAGGACCCCCATTCCGCATTTCTGGAAACACTGGGAAACATAAAGGTCCTGTCAAACACCCTGATATTGAGTGATTTCAATTACCCAAACATTAACTGGGAGAACTACTCAAGTACTAACTCCCTTGCCCAACATTTCCTAGAATTTATAAACTCAAACATCCTGGATCAACTGGTCAACACCCCCACCAGAGGTGACAACATATTGGACCTGGTCATCACCAACATTGGTGACCAGTGTTCCACACTGGAGGTCAACCCCTCGCTGGTTAGATGTGATCATAAACTAATCACTCTGGATATCCACATTTTGCCTCCACCCCCGGTCAAAGAAACCACCATGAAAAACTTTTCAAAAGCTAACTTCACGTTACTTAAGACTGAGGTGGAAAGTTTCAAAGCCCCCATGCTAAAGGATAATGCTGCCCAAACTTCAAAATCCTTTACTAATGCACTCTATGAGCACCTACAAGAATGCATGGATCATGCTATCCCAAGCAAAACCAAGACTCACTCCTCCAAGAAAAGGAAACCAATCTGGTGGACCCCTGCCATAAACAAGTTATACAATAGAAGGAGGAAACTAGTACAGAAAAGAGTAAAATCCCAAGAAGGTAAGACATCCCTGATCAGTATCAGCAAGAAACTACAATCCCTCATAAAATCATCCAAGGCTAGCTTTGAAATAAAAATTGCCAAGGACTCCAAAGATAACCACAAGGCATTCTTTAGCTATGTCAAGAATCTAAGTGGCAATTCTCAGATCTGCTCGGAGATAGTGCAGAATGGCACAAAATACACTGAACCAACCAATATTGCCAACATCTTGACAGACAGGTTCAGTGCAAACTTCACCCCCTCTCACCCCCAAAGTGGCCCATAACCATACCAGAAGAATGTAGTGCTCCAGAAATCACAGACACTCAGGTTAAAACAGCCCTCTCCAAAGCCAAAAACACAGCATCAATGGGACTGGATGGTGTTCCAGGCTGCATCCTACATGAGCTCAAAGATGAACTAACCCCTCACCTAAACACACTGTTCAAACTCAGCCTCTCCACAGGCTACGTGCCCATAGACTGGTGCACAACAACAGTTATTCCACTCCACAAAGGTGGAGCCACAACAGACCTTGGGAACTATCGCCCTATAAGCCTGACTAGCTTGGTCTGCAAGGCTATGTAGTGCATCATCATGAATCTCATTAACAGAGACATTGGGAACCTACAAACACTGGACCCTACCCAGTTCGGCTTTGTTAAGGGCAGATCATGCCTCCTAAACCTGGTGGATGTCTTTGAGACAGTTACCAAGGCTATAGATGAGGGAAAGGTGATCCACACAGCCTATCTAGCCCTTGCAAAGGCCTTAGACACCATTCCCCATTCTGGTATTATAGACAAGCTCACCAGCCTGAACATAAACCCCTCCATCATGAGATGGGTTGCCAACTGGCTCACGGACACAGAACCCACATGGTAAGAGTTGTGGGAGTTATGTCTGACTCTAAACTGGTTAAAAGTGGCATTCCCTAGGGCTCAGTCCTAGGACGCCTCCTGTTTGGCATATACTTCTCAGAGATACAGGCAAGCACAGGAGGTCTATGGCTGACCAAGTTCACAGATAACTGCAAACTAGGGGCTATAATTGACTCACTGGCTGACACAGATATCCTCCAAAAGGGTCTCACTGAGACAGACACCTGGTTTCAAAACCATGACCTCAAGCTAAATGCCAAAAAGTTCATAGGCATCCCCTTTGGAAAAAAACAAAGTACCCACAAACTACCACATAGGTGGTAGCCCCCTAAATACGGAAGATGTAATAAGGGATCTGGGGACTCAAGTAGATGGTAATCTCTCCTTGGATAATCACATTGCCAAAGTGGTTAGAAAATCCTTCTATGTGGCCCACCTAATCACAAAAGGGTTTGCATCCAGATCAAAAGAGGTAATTGTGCCCCCCTATGCATCACTCATCAGACCCATCATAGAGTACAACGCCCCATTTGGGATGTACCTTACAAGACACCTGGAACAGCTGGAAAGACCACAGAAGTACCTCACCAAGAGGATCACTGGCCTCAAACAGATGCCCTATGCAGTTCGACGGAAGAAACTCCAGCTGTACTCGGTTGCATACCGCCTACTCAGAGGTGATCTATGCCTGACATACAAGGCCATGTCCAACCCAGAATTGATGGACATGCTCCACCTAAAGAAAACCATATCATCTCGAGCCACACTTTCTAGGGATCTAAACCTCACCACAACAATAAATAGGACATGCTGGAGGGATAGATTCCTGTCCCAGAGACTTCCCATGCTCTGGAACAAGATTCCAATCTACATTAGGCAGAACTCCTCTCTAACATTCTTCAACAGAAACCTTGACGAGTGTATGGGAAATAGAAAGTTTACCCCGGGGATCACTTCAATGGCTGTGCTGGACAGAGGCACAGGGAACTAATCTAAGAGGGCAGCAAAAGCCAACACAATTCTGGCTAGGCTTATAAATGCCTTTGGACAGATAGCCTAGTACCTACCTATGAACCTATGAATCTATAAGAGCACAATGATGATGTCAGTGCCTCACCAGAGGGCAGTCTTCCCGTCAGCATGCAACATAGCCCCATTGCCTAAGGTGGGCAAATTGTGACTTGAGCAGTTGGTGAAAGCTGTGTTATAGAGACCAGTTTATAGAAATATGGCCAGAATAGAGAGCCTTCTGTAGTGAGCTGCTGATTTGCACATCCAGCTGGCTCAGACAACTGGGTCACCAGTGTCTAGCATGAGTCACCCTGTATCATCTGCTGGTGATAGATCACAGTAATGTCCCTCTGAGATGGAAAGGCAGACATCACTAGTATTTCAGCCTACATCTATCCTGGGATTCACCTCTTCCTTTTGTGTCATGTGGTCTATCCTGTGCATTGTAAACCTTTCCCATAACCATTTGCCTGCCCCTTTTTTGTCTCTCTCCATCCATGTTTATCTATGGCAGTACATGCACATCCACCTCTGTTTGTGTGCTGTCTTTGTGTGTGTGTGTGTGTGTGTGTGTGTGTGTGTGTGTGTGTGTGTGTGTGTGTGTGTGTGTGTGTGTGTGTGTATGTGGCTGCATGTGTATTTGCTGCACTGCTCACCTATTTAGATCAGAGAGTAGTTTTGGCATGACAGCAGCATTGATATTACTTTAGATGTGCAGTCCATGTATGCAGTGTGTCATAGTGCCGCTGTGCTCTTTTCTTTACATTCCATATACATCACCCAAACCCCTGCCTTTCTCTGTTCATTACTGTGAGGCACAGATTTCCAAAACATAATTAGCACTTTTGCATAGACACATACTTCCCCGCTCAGAAGTGCAGAAAGGGTGGATTGAAGGGGCCCCTGGTGCACAATGGAAGGGGGACTGTGTGGGAAGTGGAGATCCTGCATTCATTTTTTCTGAATGCCAATACAGAAAGGCACTTCAGTGCTTCATGTACAGTAAACTGTAGCAAGCAGATCGCTACAAATGTGACAATCAGCTTGCTACAGTTTAAAAGATATCAATTATTTTTAAGAGCTATGAGAGCACATGCTCTTTTTGCAGCTCTTCACTTGAAGAGCTGTGGGGAAAGCACCCTAGCTGCCCTGCCGCTCTGTCTCAGCTGTCTCCAATATTCTAAAATACCCATGATTTTGCCTCATATTTTTGTTTTGTCTGTCATAAAATATTTGCTTTTCTGGAAAATTAATGAGATTATAATCAGTCAATAATGACAGACATTAGAATTTTATACTTATTCTTCAAAAATGCACGTTGATGCAAATCGTGTTGTTCTATTAACCTTTTAAGTGAATTAAAGTGATATGTAAAAATTATGTGTAGTTTGAGATCCCCCCATTACTTTTGGATTTCTACCAAATTCTTGTGCACAGAAGATGAGATGTATATACCCAGCAATTTAAGAAATGGTGCACTGCTACCAGCTCTCCATATTTTTGGAATAAAGTTGTAACATTTTTTTTACAACTCTGCCACACAAGTTCCTTATTCCTCCTATATTACTGATTCTACTTTCTGAGCTAATTATTCTGTAGTTCTCAGAAATTAAAGCAGTTACATTATTCATGAGGCACAAAAAAATTCAGTTTCATACTTGTATATCCTAAGTGATGTGACAGTCCCAAAATATTCATCTTTTACCTAGTTTAAAAAATGCAGGGAAAAGTTGGCTTCTGTTAATCATAATATTTGCCTGTTTTGTTTCCATCATTTCAAGTCTATTCCCTTTCTACAATTTATTCATATCATTTTGTACTTCAGTCATGCTTCAAATTGAAATGTTCTGTTGTTCCAAATTGTTTTATATTTTTGAACATATTTACCTTCCAAGGGTAATACTATGCTTCTCCCTTTATTGAATTGCTTTTCAACTACATTTCTTAGTTCCTGTAACTGTTCTAAAGCATGCTATGGTATTTTTAGACAAATTAAACATGACTGTATGTTTCTGACTATTAATTCATTGACACGTTTAATACAGTTGTTGATAATACATGCAGCATTGAATTAAATCCATCATGCAAAAACAACTTTTGCACTCTGTTAAACATACGTGCAAATTATCCTTAAGTTTCAGTTAACTCTGTGTAACCCTTGTGCAGTTTCATCACAATGTATATCCTTCGCCTCTTCGGCAACTCATTTAGATCATTTAATTCCTGTGAGCAAACACTATTAAGTAAACACTGGGTTTGCTTAATTACTTCCCACATTGTCCCAAGAGTTCTCTTACTCTACATTTTCTGTGTTTCCTCTTCTTAATCACTGCTGTCTGTAGCAGGCAATAGTCCTACACTGTTATTAAAATAAATACCTCAGTGGTCCTAACTTTCTGAATTGTTTTAACAGTCTGCATATAAATCACTTTTAGATGGTAATGTTATGGGAACAAAGTTTAAACCCAAACACTATGTCTCTTGTTATAATTTAGTCAGATTCTTCTCATTTCCCTTGGCTGTATGTCCTTTTTGAGGAGTTTACTAGTCATTCAGTTGAAGTAATGCCTTTTTCCCCACCTACTTCAATCTTTAATCTGAAAGATTTTTTCCTCAGTGCATAGATGATAAGTTTAAGTAACATGACCATATGATTTAATTGGCTCATTTCTGACCCTTATCACCTTTATTGGATGATAACTATGTAACTGTGAAGGGGGTGCAGTGGGGTAATCAGCTTTGGTGACTAACAATTCCTGCATACAAACAATGCATTTTGGAAAATTTAATGGCAGCATTTCTGACAACATCTGCAACCCTCTTACATGACTGGTATATTCACTGCCATCAAATACATTTAATAAGATCAGCATGTCCTACAATCCTTTTGACATTCTTACCTGAAACTTTCTTTCCTACTTTAAGTGCCTTTGTATGCCATACAAACCTCTTACATACCTTTTATCACTCCTTTCACAGTCTGTACTTTGCAACCAGGATCTGCTTGCTTCTTTACTCCAATTCAGGGTCAGCGGGAACCAACACCTATTCTAACACTCAATGAGAGGTGTTTTTTAGTGGTATATACAGACTTATAAGTTGTAGAGATTACTGACAGTTTGTTTTAATGTCTAAAAAGTCATTGTCTGATTCATCTTATAGGTTCATAGGAGGTTACTAGGTTAATGCCTTAAAAGCCTAGCTGTGTAAAAAAACCCATGTACCTTAATTGACCATAGTTAGATGGTTGTTTTTCACAGAGCAATTATATGACCAGCACTGACTACCCATGTCCATGAGGGATATAGGTGCCACCACCGGGGTGAATTTACAGTCACCCATTCAATTGTCATGGTTGTGCTTAAATGCGGTCATTGAAGAGCTGTGCTTCACGTGAAGTTGACTTTTATTCCAGAGAAGTGGTCAACCTTTGGGAGATATATCTATATCTCCAACACATTTTGTTAGTGTCACAGGCTAGATCGAGATCCCTGAAGCGAATGACTCTTGCCCTATTTGATCTGTGGATGTACAGCACATCCATTAGGGCTGAGTCCAAGACTGCTCTGTAGGTCAGACACAGGTTGCCTCTCAGCAGCCTGTATGATACAGAGTACAGTAACAGCGCTTTCAATTTTTTCTTGTAAGTTATATTTTGGTGGCCCTGGATTCTCTTGGTTAGAAACCTCTGTGGTCTCTTCAGTTGCTGTATGTGTCTGGTGATATACATATAGAAGTGAGCATTGTACTCAGTGGTCTGATAAGGGTCGAGTGGAGTGGAGTTATAACCTCCTCAGTCTTGGATGCAATGCCCTTATTTATGAGATGCATGATGTAGAGGGCTTTCCTTGCCACTGTGGACACATGATGATTGAAGTTTAGATTGCTCTCAACCTGTGTTCCCAAGTCTTGCACCCCTGTGTTTGAGCTTAGAGGGGTGCTATACATATCATAATTAGCAGGGGTTACTTCTTTGCCAAAGGGAATAATGAGACTTTTTTTGTGTTTAGTTTTATACTGTGACTTTGGCACCAATCATTTATCTGTATCAGCCCTTTCTATAATATGTTTACATTTCTGGGTGACTCAATGAATGTGCCCAGTTTGCAGTCATCTGCAAACTTGGTAAGCCACAGGCCATCTACTTTCACCTGGACCTCAGAGAAATAGATTCCAAACATTAGAGGGACCAGCACAGATCCTTGTGATACCCCACTGGTAACTGGTTTACTGGTGGAGGTGGACTCCCAACTTTGACAGTGTGCGTTCTGACAGTGAGCCAATTGGCTACCCATCTAGTGATGTATGGGTTAATCTCCAGCTGTGAGAGTTTCTCAGTGATCCCTGACTTGACAATTGTGTCAAAGGTCTTGACTAAATCAGGATAGGTGTATAGTATGTACTGCTTTATCTTCATCCAGGGCTTTAGTGACATTCTCAAAGAAGTCTACCAGGTTTATTAAGCAAGATCTACCCTTGACAAAACCAAACTGGGTCACTTCAAGAGTTTGAAAGTCACCTGTGTCCTTGTTGATAAGGTCCATGATGATTCTTTCCATGGCCTTGCAGATAAGGCTGGGTAGGCTTATGGGTCAATAGTTTCCAGGGTTGGTTGATGGACTCCCTTTATACAAGGGAATTACTATTGCTGTTCTCCACTCTGATGGAACGAAACCAGTGCTCAGGCTATGGTTAAGGAGAGTGTCAAATGGTTCCACTCGGTCTTATTTTAGATTGTTAAGTCAGCAACCTGGGATGTTATCTGGTCTCATAGAGGCTGTGTTTTTGGCCTTGGAGAGTGCTTGAATGACATGCTCTTTGGAGATACTTGGTTGAGGAATGGTGTCAGGAATGCTTTAAGATATGGCTGGTGTGGACAGGAGGGTGAAGTTATTGCCAAATTTGTCAAGTAGTAGGTTGGCAATTTCCTCAAGTTCATTGTTAGTGGTACCATCCACTATAACTTCAGCACACAGCTGGGCATTCCCTTTTAAGTTTCGGATGTAGCTAAAGAATGCCTTATGGTTGTCTTTATCTAGGGATGCTAATTTAGTTTCATAACTAGCCTTAGAGGACTTTACAGGATATCTGATTTGCTTGTTTAAGCTGTGCAGAGTATTTTTCTTATGTTGACTAAGTTCTCTCTTATTCTTATATATCAGTTTCTTTCTTTTGTTATATAACTTATTTATACTTACAGTGCACTGTGGTGGTTTGTTTATTTTGGGGGGTGAGCAGGTTTTAGTCCTGTTAGGTATAGCTGAGTCAATACATTTGTTTAAGTGGTTACAAAGGGCATTTGTGTACTCTTCTGCATATGAGTCATTGTTGGCTGTGTTAGTAGGGTCTTTGAAACTTTTTATACCATCACTTAGTAGGCTATGGTTTGCTTTGGAAACATTTTTCAGTTTTTTTTGCTCCTGTAGGGTTGTCAGGTCTGATCTTTATTTCAAATGACCTTACCAGGGAGAGCAATACATAAGAGGTAGTGCAGCAACCCACCCCATGTTGGTGAACACTAGGTTTAGGACATTTGAGCCCCTTGTGTGGGTGCAGACCAACTGTTCCAGGGCATTTGAATTAACAAAATCCAGAAAACTCAGAGCAATCATGTTTGTGCTCATGTAAAGTTGCCCAATCGATGGAAGGATAGTTGAAATCTCCCAAGAATAAGGTGTTTGGCTGTATAGTGAGTGACTCTAAGAAGTCCAGGTAGGTGGTGTGCTTCTTCTGGTTCATGGTGGGGGCTTGTAGCTAGCAATGATGTGGTAGGGTACTTTGCCTCTAGTTGTTTGGACATGGAGTAGCTCAAGAGAGTTGTACTGTTTTACCACTCTTTAGGTGTATTTGGGTTTAATGAAATTGGATACACCTCCACCTTTGGTTCTTTCATGCTCCTTTTGAGGTCTGAACATGTGAAAGGCATTGTAGCCTTGTATGGCTGGGGTGCTCTCTATGGCCTTGACCCAAGTCTCAGTGACTGCACAGATGTCAGCATCTTCCAAGGTGAGGAGTGCTACCAGGGAGTGCAGTTTACTGTTTAGGCTCCTAGTATTAAGCAGCATGACCTTCAATTTGTCTCTAGTCGATTTCTTTATGTTAGAAATTTTGTTGTTTTGACATTGCCTAACAAAGGCACTATGAGGGAGGCAAGTGTCTTTGCCAGTATCTGAAAGCCTTGAGGAGACAGGTGATGACCATTTCTGGCAAAATAGTATGGTCTTTTGACCACATCTTCCCAGGCTGTCAGATACTGGACCCCCCCCCCCCCCGAGTGACACCAGAAGCTAAGCCAACTGTTGAAATAAATAATTTTTGTCTTTATTGTGGCATCATCCTAGGTAAAGGTAGAATGCTGCTTAGGCCTAAGGACATACCTACCTGGGGCACATAATCTGAAAGGTCAGTCATGTCTCTCTTCATATAGTCCATTGAGGTATATCTCAAGTCATTCACTCCAGGATGTACTATTACAGAGTCATAATGGTAACTGTTGCTGAGTGACTTGAGTGCGTGCATGAGTTGATGGATCCTGGCACCTGACAGGCAGCTGACCGTGACCTTCTCCTTGTCCAATATGGTGAGGGGGGACATCTCTGTGTCTATTGAGTCGCATATTGAGGTGTTTTGCCTTAGGGGCTTAATTGTTGAGACACTGATATGTGTGTTGTTATGTGTAGTGATGAATTCTGTTCGTGTACCAGTATGTGTAGATTGTTTGAGCAAGGGAGGTCTATGGTCTTTTGGTAGGTTCTTAATGAATACTTCTGTGTATGCGGTTTTATGTGTCTTGACCTTATCTTGTGTGATTGGAGAGGTGGGTGTGCTGACAACCTGTTTGATGTCTTGTTTATTGTTATATGACAGGACTGATTGTTGATGTCCTTCAAGGATGCATCTGCAGTCCTAACAAATGGGTTGTCCTGCCTCAGGCAGCCCTTCGGTCGGCCGGATTCCAAAGTCTGGGTTTGGCCTCGGCTGATGTCGCACTTCACCCGACGTCATAGCTGCTTGGGTATAAAGGCATCAGCCGATGCCATTTTCCTCAGTCTTTCTTGCCGCGCGGTGCCCGAAGCAGAAGCTGTTCACAAGTGCCGGTCGGTCAGATCCAGAGATTTCAGCTTACCGAAGACTTCTAAAAAGCTAAGTACCCCATTGGGGACTCTTTCTTGCCTCAGCCAATGTCAGACAAAGTAAATAATTGTTTAACTTGTGGGAAACAAATACCTCATAAGGATTTCCACTCTTACTGCCTTCCTTGCTTAGGCCCAGACCACGACGTATCAGCTTGTTTAGCCTGTGCCTCCTTCAACCGACGGACTCTTAGACGTCAGTCGGAGTTCGCTGAAGAGTTTTTTGGCTCCACTTTTGCATATAAAATGCCGTCGGAGACTCCGACTACACATTTAGCTAAAAAACGCAAAGAAAAGGACCGACACTCGCGGCCCACGGTTTCAGCTGAAACCACAGTCAGGCCTACCGCGAGTGTCTCGGTTTCGGCTGAAACCGAGACCTCGGTTCTCCCTTCGGCCGAAAGCATGCCTCCGTTAACCGAGGCCACACAGGCCATGGCTGAGTCGGCTACAGAAATTCCTTCTGAAGTAGCAGGCACACAAGAGTTGTCTGACACTATTCCGTTGGACATCTCTACTCCTGCACGTGGGGCAGCTAGACCCCTGCTTCTATGTCTATCAAGGCTTTCTCCAGGGCTAAAGAAGCCAAACTTTCCAAGGCCTTACCTTCAAAAGCCCCCCCTCACAGGCCTACCTCCAGTTCACAGATCCTCAGCCTTGCTGAGGACCTTATTTCCTTGATCAGGGGACCCCATCCTCACCCAGACAGGGCCTCACAACCCCCTCCTGATAAGAGGCCTAGGACTGAACCCACTGAACCTCTGTCCTCTGACTATTCCTCAGATGGTTCAGATGATTCAGACCATCAGGAAGGCCCGTACTCACCTTATGAGGACTCTGATGCAGAGGATTCCATTCCTTCTGCCTCTCCTAGAGAAGAATTTTCTTTTGGGGAAACCCTACACTCCATGAGGGAACACTTCCAATGGCAGGGTCAGGATTTTTCAGATTCGAGGAAAAGGCTAAGGACTTTTTTACACTTACCACAGCATAGGCCTTTAGCCATTCCACCTGTACTTTCAGTTGTTGATGATGCATATAATGATGCCAGTACTACCCCTGATTCTCTTCCCCCGGCCCCTGCAAAGCCTGACAGATACTACAGGGTCCCGGATACTCACTACCACTTGTATAAGGCTCATGCTGCAGACCCAGAAACCATCTCTCAGGGCCCTAAGGGTGTTGCAGCTGCCTCTGCCAAAAACCCACTCCCATCTGAAAGGGAATCTAGAGCATTAGAGAGATGGGGTAAAAAGGTTTATACATCTGCTACTCTTTCTGCAAGGGCTTTAAACTGTCAATTTCACATGATTCAGTATCAGGATTTTTTGCTAGATCAACTGAATAAAAAACTGGCCTCTCCTGAACCTTTAGACCGTAAGTCCCTTCAGGATTTGGTACACAATTCTCAGCAGGTCAGTAATCATTTCTTAAAATGTGGCTATGATGCACTGGAGGCTTCATTTAGATCAGCTATGACTGGAGCAGTAATTCGAAGGCATGCCTGGTTAAAAGAACAATCATTGCCAGACCATGTTAAGTCTAAACTCCTGGATGCCCCTATGGAGAAGCGAAATTTGTTTGGCTCCCCTGCACAGGAGGTTCTAAAGAAAGTGGAAGAAAAAGCAAAATCTGTCCAAACAGTCAAGGATTTTTTGCAGGTCCAACCTCCAAGGTTTAGCAGAAATTGGCCTTCAAAGAATTGGTCCTTTCCAGACAGCTCCAGAGCACAGAGAGGCAGAAATAGACACCCAAGAGGCAGAGGTCAATCTAGGGGTGCCTATAGGGGTCGTCAGTGGCACCCTGCCAGCCCAGGAAGTGCCGCCACAGCTGCAACTGCAACCACTTCTACAGGACAGACACAATGGCTTGGCTCTGATTCCGCCTACCAGGGAACAACTGGAAGCACCCTTGGGTGGAAAGCTAGCCTTATTCTCAAGAAATTGGCATTGTATTACAGGAGACAAATGGACACTACAAACAATAGACAAGGGCTACAGGTTTCACTTCCACACTCTACCAAAAAAGAGAGGAATGCCAAACCTTCCACCAAACCAGAAATCAGAGGCTCTAAAGCAAATCATCAGTTTACTAAAGATGAGAGCAATAGAAAAAGTACCATCTATGGAACAAGGCCAAGGATTTTACTCCAGACTATTCCTTGTACCAAGAAAAGAAAATCAATGGAGGCCTATTCTAGACTTGTCCGCACTGAACACATACCTCATTGTTCCAAAATTCAAAATGCTGACACTACAGCAACTTCTTCCCATGTTGGGCAAGGAGTCTTGGCTGGTGACTCTAGATCTCAAGGAGGCATACCTGCACGTCCCTATATGACCAGATTGCAGAAGACACCTCAGATTTCTTGCAGGATCAGAGCATTATAAATTCTCAGCATTGCCCTTTGGCTTATCTACTGCACCCAGAGTATTCACGAAATGCCTGGCATCAGTAATTGCTCACTGCAGGCTTCAGGGAATTCAAATCTACCCGTACCTGGACGACTGCCTAATACAAGCGGACAAGAAGACAAAATTAATACAGGATTTGGCCTATGTCATTCAACTGCTACAAGCCTTGGGATACACAGTCAACATACAAAAGTCAAGACTAGTGCCATCTCAAAGGATAACATTTTTGGGGGCAGAACTGGACACAATAACTCAGATGGCTTTTCTCACAGAGGAAAAACAAAAGCAACTACCAGTCTATTTCATGGCATTAACAAGACTAACTCAGCTTACTGCAAGGAAAGTCCTGCAGGCCCTGGGTTACATGGCATCCTGCATAATATTGATCCCACATGCCAGGCTGCATATGAGAAAGTTACAATGGTACCTAAGGAATGTATGGTCTCAGCACAGACACAGTCTAGAAGCCCAGATACCAATCATTCCATGTCTGAAAAAAGAATTCCTGTGGTGGGCTCAGGCCTGTCAGATGAACAGAGGATTGCCTTTCCACAAACCACATCCAAGGCAGACCATTACCACGGACGCCTCAGACCTAGGCTGGGGGGCACACATGGAAGACAAGTGCATTCAAGGCCTATGGTCACAAGACCAGCTGAATCTACACATAAACCTAAAGGAGATGCTGGCAGTGAAGCATGCAATAGAGGCATTCAGACCATTCATCCAGCAAGGACACCTGCTGATAAGGACGGACAATACCACAGTCATGTGGTACATCAACAAACAGGGAGGCACACATTCATGCCCTCTATGCCGGACGGCAATGGACCTGTGGAACTTGGCCCTGAATCTCAACATCCAACTGCAGGCCAAATTTGTACCAGGAAAAGAAAATTCACTAGCAGACAGCTTAAGCAGGACTACCACGGATGCTCACGAATGGATGCTGCATCCAGATATCTTCAAAACCTTAACAGAGAAATGGGGAATGCCAGAGATAGACCTGTTTGCCTCCCCACACAACCACCAACTGAAGAAATTCTGCTCAAGAGTATACCACCCACTTGCCTGGAGGGTGGACTCCCTTTCTTTCAGCTGGAAGGACCTGACAGTGTATGCCTTCCCACCTCTTCCTTTGATGTACAAAGTCCTTCTGAAGATCAGAGAGGAACAGCCAAAGGTAATTCTGATAGCTCCAGACTGGCCAAGGCAACATTGGTACCCGCTACTAAGAAGCATGTCTCGGACGCATTCATGGCATCTACCTCTATGCCCTCTACTTCTAACGCAGAACAACTACAAGACCCTGCATCCAAACTTAAAAACACTGCAGCTAACTGCTTGGAAAATTGCATAAAACAAAACCAGCTTGAATTATCTCAGAGGGTCAAGGACATTATCCTGGAGGCTCGCAGACCCTCCACAAGGAAAACATACTCAGCCAAATGGAAAAGATTCCTCATTTGGAGTGCAGAAAAGGGAGAAAATGCCACACTAGCAAACCTGGCACACACCCTGGAATACTTAGCAGAACTGTTCCATAATGGCCTGTCCTACTCTTCCATTAAGATACATGCATCAGCAATTTCAGCAGAGTACAACATGGATCCCCCTGTCTTCTCTCATCCTCTCCTCAGACAATTTTTGAGAGGGATCAAAAATGTAAAGCCTCCAAGGAAACCACCTTTACCTGCATGGGATCTCAATTTTGTGCTAGAAAAATTAACACTTTCCCCTTTTGAACCAGCAGCAACAGCAGACTTACAGTTCTTATCTTGGAAAACTGCTTTCCTGCTAGCAATCACTTCAGCAAGAAGGGTATCTGAATTACAGGCATTAATGGCAGTGCAGCCTTTCCTTATCTTCCATCAGGATAGAGTATCTCTGAGAACCAATCCTACTTTTATGCCAAAGGTGGTATCCAGGGTATCTTTGAACCAAGCTATACATTTACCTACATTCTTCCCCAACCCACAGAACAGGGGAAAAACTACTACACACCTTGGATGTACACAGGCAGCGCTACTATCTGGACAGAACCAAGGCCAGCAGAAAAACTGACCAGCTTCTGGTAGCATATGCAACAGGAGTGCAAGGAAAAGCAATTTCAAAACAGACAATCTCAAAATGGATAGGAAATTGCATTCGATTCTGCTACTCATTTCATGGAAAGACAACTCCTGAAAATATCAGGCCTCACTCCACAAGAGCTACAGCCACCACTACAGCTTTCCTACGAGGAGTGGCTACCAAAGACATTTTAGAAGCTGCTACTTGGAGCTCTGTGCATACATTTGCCAAGCATTATAATCTTCCTTTATACTCCAGATCCCGAGCAGGTTTTGCATCTGCTGTTTTACAAGGGATCTTAACTACACCATCATTATCTTAGTGCCTCCTCCCCCAGTTTGGCTATGGTATTCTACCCATTTGTTAGGACTGCAGATGCATCCTTGAAGGACATAGTACAGTTTTGTACCTACCATAAATGTAGATGTCCGATAGGTATGCATCTGCAGTCAGGATTACCCACCCTCCTTCCCCTCTGTGGTATTCCTAGGGTACTTACCCCTCATTTAGCTAGCTGGGGGAATCTATTATGGTGTATTGGTTTGTATGTATATATGTATATATTTTTTGCTCTCTACTGTTTGGAATTATCTGCATTTATCCAAATTTAGCCTTCCTAGAGGGCACCTGGCATCTGGGGCAAGAAACACTGAGGAAAATGGCGTCGGCTGATGCCTTTATACCCAAGCAGCTATGACGTCGGGTGAAGTGCGACATCAGCCGAGGCCAGACCCAGACTTTGGAATCCGGCCGACTGAAGGGCTGCCTGAGGCAGGACAACCCATTTGTTAGGACTGCAGATGCATACCTATCGGACATCTACATTTATGGTAGGTACAAAACTGTACTTTTCATAGTATAGTTACATCTCTCATGTACTGTATTTGTTTGCTTTTGGAGCAAGTGGTTGCCAGTATACATGAGACAATTGCTACAATGCCTCATGATGCCCATGTGAATCAGGCTGGCTGGAGAAATGTTGGGAAGCTGACTGTCCATAGTAGCAGGTAGTTCTTAAGTACTAATTTGAAAGAGGGCAAATTAGATCAGCTATTGGTCTTGAATTAACAAGGGGCCTTATTCTATAGAAGATGAGGGATGAAAAGTGGGCTGACACTGCTCAGTGCTCAGCTGAGTTGCCTGCAGAGCAGCAGGGAACCTGGGAGCGTTTCACTAACTGGTGTCTAGGGAAAAAGTATCTTCTATCCGTTTGCATCTATACAAAGTACTGCTAACCCCCATTGAGCGGTGCGCAGCTATGTGTAAATGCAAGGCTTATACATAGGCAAAAGTAAACAGTTTTAAACTAATCTGTCAATAGGAAATCACACAATGATCCTTCCTCCTGCAATCCCCAACTCAGACAAGGCAATATCCACACTGTTCTGCCACAGAGGTGCAGGGGAGCCCTTCTTAATGTAAAATGGCTGGATATGAGCTCAAGTGTATGAAAAACAGGCTAGATTCAGCAACTGTGGAGCTAGCCTATGCTAACTAATTAATATTTCAGTGCAAAACAAGTGCAGGTAATAAGCAGGCGCAAACAGTAAAAACAGCCAAAGATGCGCAAATTAATGCAGTAAAACAATAAAATGCAGATAAAAAAGTACATATCAAAATAAACTTAAATAAACTTAATTTCTTGTTCTTAGCTTTGGATAACTTGGATTCAAGCAGAAACACTCTGGACCTCTAGAAAAAGGACACCAAATGCAGAGCAGCTCTGGTTTGCCTCTTGTTTGTCTCTTCTTTTAGTATTGTTAATGTTTGATTATCAAAAATGCCTGTCCCAGAGTTTAAACCACATGTTATATGCTCCAGACACCGACTCTCAAGCAGTACTTTGTCAGTTACTGAAGAAAATGCTAGACAGAGATCGATTCTCTGGAGTGGCCGTGCTGCTACTGCAGAGTGACAGTTCTTCCTGTCAGTCTACACAGGCTTTTTTTTATCTCATGACTTTTCTTTATCTTTGGATGAGTTGTTAGTTTACTTTTAAAGTTGTAGAAGGCAGCATTATATTCAGTAAAAGGGTGGATTTGTGAGAAATAGAGGGCAAATATAACTTTCTTGTTTCATCTAGACATGAAACCGAGGACAGTATGACAAACACTTTAATCAGATCATTAAACCACTCAATATGTCGTCTAGAAACAGGATGGAACATAACCACTAAATAATGCTGGATATATTAAATTTAATATTCAAAACCCACTAAAAACGTTGTGTATATCACAGAACCAATAATATGGCATGGAACTATTCAGAAGAACACTGTTCATAGATGGAGCGCTTTTGCCCACCATGATGTATCAGGACTTTGTCATTAAAATACTGCAAATATTATATTCTCTCAAAAGATGGTGAATATTGAGGGGAGGGGTTTAAGTGCCAGAATCATCTCTGCAAAGATAATAACACCACACAGGTCAATCAAGTGTGCAATGTCATCAGATCAACTCTTCATTCTGAGAAGACATACTCCTTCACAATTTACTGTTACCCATATTAATGAAAAAAAACCCTAGATACCCTCAGCAAAGATGAACCTCACCAACTTACAAATACTTTTCTGAATTACATGCCACAGGAGAGACTAGGACCTCTGTTAGCACCAGATCATGTGGATTATTTGTCAAGCATTTACATAAGATTACATTGTGATTAGTACCTATGAAACAATGAACCACAAGGCCCAACTCCAGAAAGTTTTCACTGAGAACGTTGTCATTGTGCAATAGCCTGTGGTCACTACATCCAGTCTTGATGCTGATGCTGCAGAAGCTCAGCTACAATGCCCGACTCCCAAATGTTTTCACCAAGAACATTGTATTCATGTAATGAAAGCATCTTTAACAATAAGAGCCTTGCTGTGTATGTGCCTACCCTTTGCTGGAAAGTGATTGTGATATGCCCCCTCAAAGGAGAAGTCCTTGCACTTTAGGAACAATTTTTAAGTTGGTCACTGACCCTTCTCTTGACTAACAGATTACACTGTATATACCAGTTACTCAGGAAATGAAAGACAACCTGCTGTACTTGGTGTTTCCTTATTAATTGCATTGCACTGGCTATAAACTGATTGCTCTCTTGTAATAGTTAACTTGAAGGTGAGAGGGTCAGTGTAGTATAATATATTGATAAAGTCCTCCTCACTTTGGTCTCCACTTCCACTCCGTCAGCATCTTCCTTCGCAGTGCAGGTATGTGTCATGTGTTAGTACATCTATATTTGTTCTAAGGCTGTGTAGAGCAATTGGAAGACCTTGGTAGTGTGTTGTACTTTTAGCAATTTAATTCAAGTCAGATAAGCTTTATGTACATTGAGCCTGTGCATTTAACAAGTACATATGTAATGTCAGTTGCTGGTATTTTGGGAAGTATAACACTCTTTTGATATACTGGTTAATCCAATGAATGTTTACTAAGTGATGCTTTTATATTGTGATTATCAGTGCAGTGCTGGGTTATGCTAATTTGCTCTATACAGCTCTATACACTATATTACTGTGATTCTGTACCAGTATACATCCTGCTAAATCTATTTTGACCTTATATTTATGAACTTTCTTACCATTTCTCTTCTTTTACAATACCCCATAATTTCTTGCTCTGACTCACCATGGTCCTTCCATCATCTGTAAGAATAAACGTTAATTTTATTGCCTCAATGTAATATTACAGTTTAGCAGAATTTTTTTCTTTTCTTTCCATGTAAAGTCTGCAGTCACTGCCACCAATCATGACCTCAGTACTGCAGGAGCTCCAACACAAGGCCCAAATCCCAAATGTTTTCACTGAGAACATTGCCACTGGCATGTAAGCATGTTTAACATGTAGAGCCTTATTGTGAATTAACTTAGACTAGTCAAATACCTTCCAGAAAACAGGAATCAATAATACATCAATATACTAAAATTTTCCTAGGAAGAGATATTCACCCTAATCCCATCCTCACCTATTACAAACAAGACAATTATTTTCCACACACTACTCTAACCGCACAACGATCAACCCCTGTCCACAGTGATCTAACCTTTTGTAGCATAAATATTAGAAGCATAAGAAAAATTACATACCTGGATTACCCATTTCAAGCCTGATATTCTGAAACTTGGCTTAAACCCAGCATAAATGATTCGGAAATTACCGCCGGCTATAATATAATCCGTAATGACCATATAAAGAGGAAAGGTGGTAGCATTTCTTTAATATTTCCCAACACCTAACACATTTACCTCATCAACAAACCAATGCCAAAATTCAATTTAGCAGAGCTTCTTATTACTTTCCTGTAAATAAACAAACATGTATTACTGTCCTCTATATCCCTCCTGACGACAGTATAGCTACACTGCAAGATATCCTACATTGGACGTCACTAACAATTTCACAAGAAAAATATTACTTGTTGATGTTAATATCAGTCAGCTGGACATTACCTCTAACTCATCTATTTCTAGCACAAACTTGTATGGTTTCCCACAACTAATCAATAGCCCCACACATTATAACAGGGCATCAAATTCCTTATTAGACTGGCTCCTAGTATCTGACCCTAATAAATTCACCCCCACAGGTACAATGTCAGACTGTCTCAGCATACATCTCTTAATCTGAATAACCAGACATCTCACACATTCACCTAGACGGCATGTTTATAAAAGAGCATACAACCTGTTCAAGTTATCTTCTATTAACTACTACATCTTAATAATCTTTCCCTTAGATGATGCTGTAAATTAATTCAGATCAACTTTCCTAAATATCCTGAATAGCCTTGCACTCCTAGAAGGAAGAGACTAAAAACAAATAATACAATTTGGCTATCCAAAAATGAAGAAATTCAACAGACATTACTAACTTTAGACATTTAGCGATCTTATCCCCCATCCAAAAAAAATTGAAAAATGAATTAAAAAACAATTGCTAAAATATCTCCTGATAGAAGAAGAACTATCCTCCACACACCATGGCTTCCATGCCCCCACCCATAGTACTAATACTGCACTTTGAACCTTTATAGATGCTATTAATTACACAGGAAGCTTTAGCAGCCACTGAAATATGGCTTTGTAACTCACAACTCATTCTCAAACCACTCCCCCAAAAAACTACTTCTGTTTTCTCCAAAATCCTTCATTCCTGAAAAAACTAATTTTAAAATCCTCTCTCTTAATAATGCAAGCACTGAAGTCACTTTTTGTAGCAAATTATTAGGCATGACAGTGGATGATAATCTTAAATTTGACCTGAATATACAAAACTGAATAACAAAATCTCACCAAAAACTTGAGATGCTTTACAGAGCCAAAGACCTTCTCACCAATGCAACTAAAACTAAATCTGCCACTGTTACTCCCCCCCCTCACTACTTTATGGCACTTCCATCCTTACTAAACTCCAAGCATCACAAAAATAAAAATCTGAACAATGTTATAATAAAGTGGATATATTTGCAGCAAATACCCCTTTCAGAACCCAACACTGTATTGCACTAAAAAGCCTAAACTGGTTAGAGCTACCCAATCAACTAACATATACACAGTTTCTTATCACCCATAAAATTATTCAGCATTTCTCTCCTTGTCAAGCACTAAATGCCATTCTACACAGTCATGTTCCCAATAGGTCATTACAGTCCATTGACCAAAAAACTCCTCTCAGTTCACAAACCTATCAAATCTGCTGGGTATGATCTATACTCATACTATGTTGCTAAGGCCTGGAACTCCTTACCTGTATTCATCAGGTCAGTTCCCTCCCTCTCTCTAGTCCTTTAAAAACCATACTGAAAGCCTTCCTAGTCAAAATATCACTGTATTCTTACTCAACCTCATGATAAACTATATCCCTAAATATGAATATAACTTACAGCTTCTTACTCTCACTTCTTCACTCACTTCCTTACTTCAATTAATTTCTTTCCCTGACTCCCTTTCTAAATATGCCATAACCATGTTTTTTTCTCTCATTTCATATTGCAATTCATGTTTGTCTTATACTAACTTACCTTTAATTTCTCTGTAAGGTGGCTAAAATTTCTCTAAATATTAAAAAATTATTTTCATATAAGTTGCAGCTATTCTTAACCAATGTTTTCACATTATGTCCAGTTTGGTACAATTATTTAAACTGTAGATGTTTTTGTAGTATTTTTGAATATTATAAAATTATTGTTCTTAAAATGTTTTTGTAATACTTTGGAACTTTTCTCTCAGGGTCTCAATGGAAAATGGACACCTACCCAGATAATCTTTCCTGGTAATCAGATGTCAATGAATAAATAAATAAATAAATACAACTCTATAAGGATGTAAAGTTATACAGTCTGTAAATCATGTTAAACTACTTTGGAGTGCTGCTTCAAACAAAACAAGTCAACAAACACTTATCAGCAGCGCCATCTTCCTTTACAGAAGATAAATGATCATGTATTCACAAACACATGATTATTCAATATCTGGCTGAGAAACTGTTGTTTACATTGCCATATATTTTCCATTACAATATTAGAAGATTTAATTTATGAACATTGATTTTGCAGGGATAAACTTTGAGGTTAGAAGGTTAGTAAATATCTTTCACTGGGTAAAAAAAGTGTAAGGAAGTATCAATTTATGATCATCCAAATATCCTGATATAGATCTAATAATGCTTTAGAATTAAACCTCTGCCAGCTAATTATACCAACTCCTGCAACAAATTTGCATATACTAGACTTTTAGCATTTTACATGCAATAGACCTCAAGGTGAATGTATTTTACACTTTAATCAAAATATGGTTTCAAGCAGTACTGTATTTAGTAGAGAGCCAATGTCCAATACTGGTGAGCTTTGCAACATTTATAACTATAGATTAAGACAGATTATAAGATGCTACAGGATATCAGCTATAAGTCCAGATCAAATTTTATGTTTTATTAATACTCTGCATTAGCTCTTGTCTGAATTAGCAACTATTTTACTGGGTGATTTTAATTATTCATATATGAACTGGTCCATACTAGTCACTGGTTCAAATTATGCAAATGCATTAGTGGCTGTAATTTCACTAAACAATATGGACCACTTAATTTTTCAAGAAAAGATAACAACATGCTTGGTGTAGTACTATATAACACTAGAAACTTGATGTATGATACTATAACATTAAAACCAAAAAGGCACTTGTAATAATTATACAATTTCTATTAATATTATTAATTTTAAAAACTACTGTGTATCAATTATACTGTATGATATCAGAGAGGTTGACTTTACCAATAAAAAGAAATCTGCGTAATATTGAATCAGATATGACTTTCTTGTATTCATACAAGGTACAGGATTAGGTTCTATTTAAGACTATTTCCAGATGACTGTAAGAGATTGTTTTCCGGCATAACAATGAGAACTATAATTTTTTAGGTCTGATATCTAGTATTAAGATATAACTTGAACATACAGTTAACTGGGAACTTTGCAATTTCTACGTAAAGGGCTCATATCCTTGTCTGGCTGCTAAAAAAAAGTATTATTTTTAAATCACCAAGACAAGCTTTTCCATTCATTATATGGAAACTATACACCTGGCAAATTATTTAAAGAGTTTTTTATACCCATAATAGGGTTAGTATGCTTGAAGAAAACAATGATTCTTATTATTTGAAATGCAAGAAAAAAAAACTTAAAAGCAGGTTGATAACATGTACTTTAGTTCTAAACATTTATTAAGACATTTTAGTAAATGATTCAATGTTTCAGTCAATTGCTTTAGGCATATAATGCTATTTTATCTTGCTGTTTACTTTTAAAGTTTCTATACATTGATTTGTTAATTCTCTTCAAAGTTATTTGTTCTGGGCTATTTTATCAAGATGAAGGAAAATTATTATTCTGAACTGGAACAATCCATATCCTCCTTCTTTCAACAAATTCTTATGAATATTTATTTATGTTTATAATAAAACAATGCAAACACTGGACATGAAAATTAATGGCAAACTTTTACATTTTGGGCCAAACTTAGTTTTGTTACAAAAATATGAAAATAATGTTCTTATTAATTAAACATAAAATCTGCATAATTTTATAGTTCCTAATTATTGCATTATATTTTAAAAATTTTGTTTTTTCATGTTTATAAGTAATTGTGATAATATTATTGCAATGAGCACTAATATCAAATATGAATTTAATAAAAAGTTTAAGTGTAAAAAAGAATTTTGAGGAATGCATTCTCTATCTGTTGTAATGTGAGAATAATTGCCTTAATTCTCTTGACTTACATCAGCAAGGTTTTATGCAATCCAGGCCAACTTTCATAAGTTCATGGACTTTTATAAAACACTCAATTTGGCCTCAAATACTGGCCTTTCTGCCATCGCAGTCAATACGGGTTAACTAGGATGTTCAACTCCATACCACTTGCAGGGATTATTGATAGTTTGAAATGAAATTGAGAGCAACATTATGTAACTAAAGAGAACTGCAACAGGATGAAGAACAGAAACCAAAGAGTATAAATGCTGGGACATTTTCAGACTGGACAGCACTTAACTATGGGGTACCCAACAGCTGTGCTCTGATGCAAATGTTACTTAATTACTATGTATGTATGTTTTCATCTTATCCATCAGCTAATCATTGATGACCATCCATTTATGTAGACAACTGCAAAGTCAATTGTATTTATTAGATATATGACTTATATTAATCTGTACCTACATGATGTCTGTGCTTGGGCATCAATGTGTGGCCTCTGTTTTAATTCTACTTTAACAATTTAGTCAGTATATTTGGCAGAGATTCGTTTTCAGAAGAGATCCCATTTACTAACTGTTATTTCTTTTGTGCAAAAGAAGTGAAGGATTTGGTTGTGATGATTCAGAACAAACAAGTTTTAAATGTAATTTCTCAGTCAGATTCTGTTCTACTTACCAGTGACAGCTCCCTGTGCCTCCCCATCTGTGAGGGGACATGCCCATCTCCTTAGTATGTATATACTAACCTCATATTCACAATAAAATAGAGAAAACTGCAAAGTTCTGTAACAGTGAAATTGATTTCAGTGATCTTACTTTACAAAATGGCACTTATTGAAATAACCTTTACAGAACTGTTAGGATACCATCCCAATCATTAAAAACAAAGCTAACATATAATTTAACATACAGTTTATGACTTTATGCACAGGGGTGCTGTTGTTCTGATGAAAATTTATAAAATATTAGATTCATAATAAAATATGTGCCATCTGATTGTCATATGCTCAGTCAGAAGTCATCTTACTTGAAGTAGTGAAATGAAAATTTACAAGGAAAAGTTTAGCCTTAATTGATAAAGACTATCAAATTAGACTGTAGCTACTCAGTCTATATATCATTAATTACAGGGTGGTTCATGGCAAATTATGCCAAAAATTTAGTATTTTTGAGAAACAGTTCTGATGACCACATGAGGAACAGAATTTATATACCAAAACTCTTTATCAGTGTTCTACAAAATGGCAAATAAGACCTTTAAGAGATTGCTTGCCACCTAATTTGTTCCTAAGCTATGGAATAAATGTTCACCTAATATATGGGCCTCAGATAATCTCCCACAATTTAAACATAAAAATAAGACATGGTAGCATAATGTTGAGAGGAGATGTGGTATAATTGCTAAAGTCTTAGCCCCAAAGACAAAAGTACAGGACTGGATTCTGACCTTCGTTCTCTCTCTGTGTGGTTTGCATGCACTTCCCATGTCTGCATGGGGTTTATCCCACTTTCTAAAAACATGCAGATTGTTTGCACCTCAAGGATGGAAGGTACTGGCTTCAAACTCTACCTTCCATATCAACACAGTGCATGCAAATTAAAAAGACCCCTGGATAGCAGCAAATGTACTGTGCAGTATCCTTTCAATAGGAGAACATGGATCACAGACTGTATGCTCCATCAGGAGTAGCCATTCATCTCTTTAAAAATTGGCTCCATATAACTTGGTCTTGTTTACTACTATCTCCAAAAATGGGCATGGGTATTTGCTGGTGCTACGTGGATTGAGGACCCTGGCTTACTCCAACCTGTGCTGGGATTGTGTAAGAGAAGACCTGTGACTGTCAGGCATGACTGTCGAAGAAGGTAAAAGAGCAGCACTGAATCAAACAGGGTAGCAACAGTTGAACAGATTCCTTAATACTTTGTAGACCATGAAAAAGGGGGATGTGGATGAACTTAATGAGTGTGTATAATATAATACTCATATAATGTAAAGTAGTTAGCCTAAATTGGAGGGTAAACATAACATACCTTATTGCCAAAATCAGCACTATTTTGTTTTCAGAATTTGATTGCCCTACATCTCCTGATATTCCCAGACAATCTACTCTTATTGTCAGCTCAACTGTTGTACAAAAGGACGAAATCCTGGGCATTGGTGGAGTTGTCAGGGTGAGGGCAGGGCTGAGCAGTTTGTGCCAGTTCATCTATCTTGGAAAGGGATGACACCTTTATCTACTGCAAGTCTTACATTTGGCAGAAGTGGGAGTCCCAGAAAATGCACTCTAGGATCCGTAAGAGAGTCCCCACTAAGTAGCATATTTCCTGTTGCAGACATTGAGTATGAATAGAAGTGCAAATGCTGCAGGGTCTTGCATTTCAGGATTCCCACTCAGGCTGTAGCAGGGGAATTTGTAGGTCAAGGGGAAAGTCATATACTCCTCACGGTTGCATTGATGGTCAGCCCCTCCACTGTCCCCTTATTACTTCAGCACAAACAGAGGTACAAAAGAGACACATGAACATGCAGAGAGAAGGAGTAACAATCACGGAAACAACAACAAAAAAAAAGATAGGCCAGTATTGTTGCATTATGTGTATATTTTACCTAACCTGACTTATCACAGTCCTACATTTACAGAAACTGTATGTCTACTACCAGATCTGCAGTTAGTGATCCAAAATTCATTTCTAACTTTGAGGTCAGAAAAATATCCCAAACAGTAGAGGATGCAGCACACAGCCCCATGAGAAGCTGACAGCTTTGAACAGAGGGGCCTGTCACTGTTACATTCTATTGTTTGACCATTGCTGTTCCACTGATGAATGTGCCCATTTAAATTTACACACTGTCCTTATCAACAGTGACATTATATAGAATCATAACAAATCATAACAAAGACCAAATCCAAGTAGACTGCACTAAAGATAAGGCTTTAGATTTTGTGTAAATGCAATCTCATAAAAGGCGCTAGACTTGAAAGAAATGGTCTGCTTTTTATAATCCCATGGTGGTAAACATCAAGGACTTCTAGCATCTTATTTCTTTATTTCATTTATCGTTACTTCTATTATTTTGCATAGCATGCATGTTATGCTTAATGAATAATTGAATTATTTTATTTTATTTACACTTGCTTATAATTTGATATACATTTTATATATCATGACCTGAAGTGACATCACATTTAAAGTTTGGGGACCACTGCTGCTTGTCCCAGAAGATCTAGAATATATTATGTTGCTAGATGATAGCTAAATATAATATATCAAACTACAAGGAAAAGCTGACCAGGAACAGCAAGTGTATTGGAAAAAAAAACACTTCAAAAGGAAAACATTTATTAAAATTGAGCTCTGTGAACTTCTTTATACGAATTAACTTTATTAAGAACTCAACAAATCACATGAAACACCAACTAGTCACATGACATAGAGTATACATAGTATTAAAATAATAAGTCACATGACACACAAAGTATACATGGTATTAAAATATGTCACATGAGACAAATAGAGTATACATAGCATTAAAATAATAAATAAAAATATATATTTTTCAGGTAGACTTCAAATAATACTTGATATTTACTTTCGTATCCAGGTATTTTATGTGCAACGAAGAACAGCTGCCTTTATAGTTCTTTAACATTAAGCATATTATTGCCGTAATCATTTCTATTATTGTCACAGACATTGTCAATAATGAAAAAGAAAAACATTCCTTAAAAGGGAAACATTCTTAGCTATGCTTGAAAAAGGCATTACTGCTATCATTCTTCTTAATTCTATAAATATGCACAACAATTCTGTGTTATAATTTCTGACTGATTTTGCTTACATAAAAACTTCTGGAGGATAAACACTCAGCTACATTGAACATCACCAGTACTGGAACATATATAACGTGCCATCACTTTAATTGTTCTAGCTAAGTGTCAGGAAAAGAGAAAGGTACTTGTGTCAATGAAGCAACACCTGGCAGGGCCGAATCCATACAATTTGTCCTGGGGCCTGGTTCTAATTGGGGGGCTCGGGCACAGCATACAAAGGTTGCACACACACACACACACACACACACACACACACACACACACACACACACACACACAAACGATCATTTGAGCCAATTACTGAGGCAACATATGCATTTATTTATTTATTTATATATATATAAATAAAATAAAAAAAATAAATTGAGCCAATTACTGAGGCTACATACACATGCAACTGAGACGTGGGAATTGGCATGGTGATTTGATTTACTGTTTTGTGTCTAAATGAAGGAAACAATTGGTAGGAATGGGAGTGGGTAGTCAGTGGTGGATGGAACATGATAATAAAGAAAGTTCAGAAAGAGTCCCATGGCAGGAACTCCATCTGGGGGAAGACATTTTATTACAGGACCTACAATATAGATGCATGGAGAGTATGAGCCGTGTAAGAATGGCAAAACTTTAGCTGGGCATGGATATGGAGTGTGCATGACAATGGCTTAGTGTAGCAGATACTGCACAATGCTGTTTGGCTATTTTAGGGAATCAAACCTTATACCACAGGGAGCAACTCATTAACAGCTCATAGCTTTAGCTCTCAGCACTGATTGGCATACTCAATTCTTATGTAATTACACATTATTTCTTGATGTTTTGGGACATAAAAGTGTGGCCCTTACACTTTTGATCATGCGCACCTTTTATCAGTGTACTGCTTCATAGCTTTCTTCAGTTTATTTCTTAATGGGTGATCATTGCATAATTTTGTCTACTAACAAGAAGGAATATTTGTTTTAATGCTCCTCTTTGATGAAGTATGCATCATAAGTAATTACTAAGCTATTAATCTGTGAGGATCTTTGGAAGCCCAACCATATATTTCCACAGTAGTTTTTAGCCCTAATATTTTGCATACAAATAACCCAGAGATGTACTGAATAAGGATATGGTGAGATTTTTCACATTATTCATTTTCATAAGGGACAGGAGGGCTAAAGCAGATCTGAATTTGCGGTTTCCCATCCATTCATCAGCAACACTTTTGAAGAGAGTAAGATAAGTGCTTTGCTTTATGAGGAGTAGGACATTGTTCCATAAAAGCAGTATTCTTTCTGATACATATTTGTCCCTCTAACATATTCTATTTATTTTGCAAAAGAGATTGAGATCTCTTGACAGGGTGTTTATGATACCAATGGACTTGCAAATGTGACAGAAGAGGTTCTGTTGAACCTCTGTGCATGAGGTAGAGTTCACCACTCAGTTACCTGTATAACAGTGAGAAGAGGAGCAAGACTTGGAAATGGTCTGTATAGTTTTTACAATTTAGGCACTTGATTTCTTGTAGTGCGAAAACATTGCAGTTGTTCCAGTAGTGGCAAGTGTTTGGACATGTACATACCAAAAAATGCATTATACTCTATAATTGGCTTTATAAGTGGCAAGAACAGTAGACTGATTTCATCCCTGGAGCAGTACACAATACCTTTAGATATAAACGGATTGATGAAAAAAGACTTCTTTACAACAGTGAATACGTAGTGAGCATGGGACAGTTAATTCTTGACACACTTTCCCTGATCCCTAACTCTGGGATCAGTTTTCAGGAGTGTGTTGTCAATGGGATAGTTGCAAGGGTAGTTGTGCTTGACAAAGGATGTGATCATACACTTCTTGGCATTTAGTTTTACTCCATGGGTTTGTCATCAGCTGTTTGGGATAGGCCTTCTTGAAGGACCTTGGTGTCTTCAGGGGAGTTTATGATGGCACCAGGTTTACAGTCTTTTGAACATTTGGTCAGCCGCAAACCCTTAACATTAACTTTGACCTCTGAGGAGTAAATTCCAAAATGGAGTAGTCACAGGACTGAACCCTAGGGTATACTGCTATAGACAGGTCTTTTGGAGGAGATAGAACACTAACTTCCTGGCTTCTGCTTGTGAGTCAATTTTCTGTCCAGTGAACTGCATCTGGATTGACATTTAGCTTGAAGAGTTTATTCCTTGATACATGACCATGCCATGACATTGAATGCCTTTGTTTGGTCTAAATATGCTATGTGCACTGTTTTGCCCTCATCCAGTGCTTCAGTAAAACTTTTGTAGAACAGTACCCTTTACTGTTGTTTGGAGTTGTCCTGTAGTTTGCCAAAAGGATTTTTATATGTTTGCTTATATGGTAGATAATTGTGTGAACAATTTACATGACTTTCTACAATATACACATACACTTTTTAAAAAAAATCTGTTGGACTAGGGCTATAGATGTTACCTTTCTGTGCTTGAATTTTAATTCACAAATATCTGGCAAACTCTGCAAACTGTTATTTATTGAAGGGAAGTCTGTTATCAGTTCTTAAAACTTAAGGAATACCATAGAAACAACATGTTTCATTCATGACTGGAATGACTGTACTTGAAGATGTGGAAGCAATTGGTTCTAAAATTGGCATCTACTTCAGTTTACAGTTCCAGGTTATAAATGTCTTCCTATTTCATGCATTTCATAGATACTGTAAGGCCATTTGATCTTATGACCATTTACAACTTGCCAATACCCTACCTTGAGCTGCACCTCATTTTTCCCAGGAGGACCATACTAGTCAGTCTTTGTGTAAATTTGTGACTACCCACTCGGTTGTCTTGGTTATGTTTAAAGGAAGATAGTGAGTCACACTGCTTGGTATGTAAGGAGAGATTATTCCAGAAACTTGGGAGGCAATGAGTTAAACACTTGTCCAACTGGAATATTTTATTTATCTGATGGTGAAGATTTAGCTACTCCTTTCTAGTTCTGGATTTGCAAAGGTACAAGATTACCAAGACAATTGGGTCTCTTGTGGTGCGGTAAGCAAGAATGGCAGCTATCCCCAAAAGCCTATAAGACACTAAATAAAGGGATAAGAGTATGAACCCTTTCTTGTTAGCTCAGGGACTTAAAACCTGTGATGTTTACGGTTAAGATCCTTAGGTGTCTTTCTAATTGTTTGATACCTATATAGTGAGATGCACTCTAAAGGGGGTATTGAACTTAGTAATTAGCTTGATCAAAGGTGAGCAAAAGGGAGTGATAATCTCTTTAGAGCTCGTAGATATTCTTTTTCAATAAGCTGTGTTAAAAACAAGGATTTCCTGACAGCCATTCTTATATGTTAGTCAAAAAAGAAATGGTTGTCAACTCATATTCTTAGGTCCTTGATTACATTTTCATTTTGAAGTGTTATCTAAAGAACACGAGGAAGGGAAGGGTTGTCTACCAAAACTTACAATATTACCAATGGTACACTTTTTTAGCATTTAGTCTAAGCCCATTTTTAACACACAGTGAGTTTACCACAGACAGTTCATGATTGAGAATTTGGGTGTCAGAGGGTAACTTAACAATAACCACTTATTTGTAGGTATCTGCAGACTTTGTTAAGCAGTTGTCTTGGCTCTTTGCTTGGAAATCTGAGATGTTAAGGCCAAATAGGAGAGGTTCAAGCATAGATCCCTGAAGGAATACCATGATCACTTTCATACATTCTGACGAGGCTCCTGCAACTCATACTGCATGGGTTTTGTCTTTCAGTCAGTTTAGTATCCATATTAACACACATAGATACATTTTTAATGCATTTAACTTCCAAATGATGCCAGCATTGCGGAATGGTGATGACGACTTGGGCCAGGCCAATATATACTGTGTGATTGCATGGACACTGTCTACAGACTCTGTTATCCTTTCAAAGAACTTAACCAGATTCAGCAGACAAGATCCACTCTTCACAAAGCCAAACTGTTGGTGGTCAAGTCAAATAATATTCTTGATATTGCAGTTAATAAGGTCACTCATAATACATTCCATGGCTCTGAAGATAAGGCTTGTAAGACTAATAGGTTTTGAATTACCTAGGTCAGTTGTAAAGTTACCCTTGTGGAAGACAAGTTGTGACTGCAGTGCACCACTATGGATAAAAACAATAAATGTAAGTTAAATAATCCAATGAGTGGGTCTGCTAGGTCATGTTTAACAGTACTGATTAACCAACTAGGCATGTCATTAGGTCCCATGGAGGAAGTACTTTTGGTCTTGGTTAGCATTTTCAGTAAAAGATCCTTACAAATAATTGGAGAATAAGGAATTCAGGTGTTTTAGGGGTTTGGATAGGTGCTCATGGGTTAAGCTGGCACTGAAATTGTTTGCGAGGATGTTGGTAATGACTATAGGCTAAGAAGAGGAGGTCATTTTGAATAAGTTTAGAGCAATTTAACATATTAGTTATTAGTCTTCTAATACAGGTAAAGAAAGATTTATAATTATATTTGACTTCAGAGACCAGGATAAGTTCATGGACTCTTTTAGTGGACCTGATAATGGTTTTCAGTTTTTTGTAATACTTTTGATATTTGCCTTGAGAAGTAGTGTTTTCGACCTACTATATAATTTAAGGAGTTCTTTCTTTTGCTGTATAGTTTATTCATGGCAGTGGACTAGCAGGGTGGTTTGTTAAGGACTGTTACCTTGAAGTATTATTCTAAATTAGTATAGAATTCCTTAGTGAAATGTGCTGCTGCATGAGGGTCAGGAGTGGTGAAGTCAAATGTGAATTTTGAGATTTCATCATGAAGTAAACTGAGGTTGGTACAGTAGAGAGTCAATTATCCGAACTAACTGGGACCTAGGGTAGTTTGGATAATCAAATTGTTCGGATAATCAAACATATATTTGAACTGGGTAAAAAACTTCTAAAATCCTGTTTTTTCTGCATGCAGAAATACACTTTTCAACCATTCAGCGATTCCAATGGACAATAAAGAATATTTTTCACACACAAGCTAGCTACAAGCTCAAAAAACATGCTTAGGCAAATACATATAATGTTTACATTTTCAGACTTTATGATTTTTCCCACCTGAAAACTTTGGAAGGCTGGTTCTGATAATTGACTGTTCTGATAATCAACATTCAGATAACTGACTCTCTACTGTATATCCATAATTTTTAAATTCAGGGGGTTTGTGATTTTAAAGGAGAAGGTCATAAACTTGTGATCTGACTTCACTGGGGAAGGCTGTGCTAGAGGAGTTGTGCAAAAGGCAGTCATATTGTTAAAAAGCAGGTCAGGAATGCAATATTCTCCAGTAGGTCATAGGACTGTACAGATACAAATTAACTTTGCCCCATGGACAAACTGGTAATTCTGAGATTTAGGTGGGTACTGAAGGCTTACTTGACATATCTCTTGACTATGAATCAAAGTTTCTATATACATGCTTTATCTGGAAACAATATTTTTACTATTTACTAGTGCCTTTGTCGTTATGTGTCATGAGCCTTATGTAAGAGCAAAGTTCTAGCCAGCAAGGAATAAGTTGTGTTTAATTTGGTCATATCTGAATGAATTTGCCTTCAGGGGAAACTAAGTTCCTCCTGGCATTTAATTAATATTTTAATGATGAAAACAGCTGACATCACATCATTGATTTTATGCCAAATGTTTATTTAATGTAATTATTTGTTGCAGGATGGGACTTTTACTTGTTTCAAGCTGTATTCCTTGTAATATGAAAGCTTTTGGAATTGCATTTTCTAGAGTGAAATTAATGTATTCCTCAGCCACCTAGGATTCTGTAGAGCTTACTTTCCTCACATGATTTGCTGTTTATTCATTTCCTTTTACCTAAAGCAATAAATAAATAAATAAATAAATAAATAAATAAATAAATAAATAAATACATACATACATAAATACATAAATAAATAAATAAATAAAATAAAAACAAAACAAAGCAGTGAGTTGCAATCCTTATATCTTTATCTATTACAGACAACTTCTAGTGAGTTTGATATGTCATGAGAGTAAACATTGTATAATGAAATATAAATTAAAGTGTTCACAACTCCAAAATATTGCCCATGCTTTTTTTTTGTGAATAAAATAGGTTTGCAGCAGTGTAAGACCTACTGGCATATGAATAACAGTTATCTTTATACTTTATGTTAGTTTGTCTTGTAGTTCAGCTGGTCTGGTATCAATAACAAGCAAAATTTATTTTACTAGCTCAAAATATGACATGACTTAACGTAATACTAAAAAAATTTTGTTTTATTTTATTTATCATGCCTCATCACTATTTGTTGCCCCAGCACCAGCATACTTCCCAAGCCTTCTACTACCATGTCTTCATCCAGTTACTATCGGAGTCTTTTTCACATGTTCAACACTTTTTTGTGAAATAGTGCTTTCCAATAGTACAAACTGAGACTGACTTTTTTATATTTTTATAAAATGTTTGAGTTCAATCAAAAAAATGAGTATATATGCTCATGCAGGCTAGTCGTACAATCAACCCTAACCAGAATTTATACATTTCTTTTCCTGAATGAGTGGTACAAATTCAGTCATTATCACTTAACTGATAAGCTATCAGACTGAACAACATAACCAAATAATCCCTAAACTGTTACAGATTTCCATCTCTTAGAACCAAAGTAAAATATACAAAATATCACCATTACTAGTTATGATCCCCATCTAAAGAAACTATTGTATAGAATTGCAACAGTTCTCAGTGAACAGCTTACTAGATGCGTTGCCTAATCTAATCACAACATTTTATTGCAATCGTTCTGTAACTATGTGTGTTAAAGAAAATTTATAAATCAGATGAAAATATGTACATCAACCCACACCAACTGTAACTCTTTTTATTGCTAGGACTGTATCAGCATTAATATCTTGTAATTTTAACTGTATGTTAGTCTTTAAGCATCCATTCCTTGTCCCTCTGGAGCACCTCTACATCCACATTCTTACCACCTTAGAACAGGTGTCTGTATGTGAACTGTGAATATAATATATGTATATGGATCTCATACTATTGAGTGAAAGCTCAAACAACTGAAACCACATCGGCCAAACACACTTTAGCGAAAGTGCTTTTCACCAAAAAAGCACTTTTACTAAAGTGTGTTAAAAAAAAAAAACACAGAACTCACATTTACACAGGGGGGCAAGCCCCCATTGCACCCTCCATGTGGGGGCTGCGCCCCCCCCCCACCCCTTTACTTTAATATTCTCACTCCGAGATTGCACTACAGTGGGGAATATTCCCTTATCCCTACTGTGCTACAATCTCAACAACAGCAATCTCCCCACATTTTTACCCTTATTTAAGCACACTTTTGCGAAAGTGCTTTTTCGGTAAAAAGCACTTTCTAGAAAGTGTGCTCGGCCATTTCACTTTCGATAAATAGTACAGATCCCATGTGTGTGTGTGTGTATATATATATATATATATATATATATATATATATATACATATATGTGTATATATATATATATATATATATATATATATATATATATATATATATATGTGTATTTATTTATACACCAAGCCAAATGTTGTGTTACCTGAGAACCTTTTCCCTACTCTGAGTTACAGACTTCTTGAATATGTACAACTAATAATGGTGTGCAGGTATAGTGGGGGGAGGGGGAACCTTAACAGTATTACAGTAAGTTTTGACATTTGTTGTATTCATAGGATCATAGGAAGTTATGAGGCTAATAGCCCTGGGGCTCTTCCAAGCCTAGGCAAGAGTTTATCCCCAAAAAGAAACCTCAGTCAGCACCTGTTGCACCTGTCAATGAGGGACACATGTGGAACCCCTGGGACAAATTTGTGGTTTCCCATCCACTCATCATGGTTGCACTTGAAGAGGGGTCAGCGAGGTGCTCTGTTTGACATGTATTCAGCAGAGTGGAGAATTGCCATTGTCATCCCCTTGCACAAAGGTGGTGTCACTACTGACCCTGGAAACTATCCTCCCATTAGCTTGACAGGTCTGATCTGTAAAGCCATGGAGCATATTATTATTATGGATCTCATAAACAAGGACATAGACAATCTCCAAGCACTTGACTTCACCCAGTTTGAATTCGTCAAGGGCAGATCTTGCCTGTTGAACCTGGTTGACTTCTTTGAGACTGTCACCAAGGCCCTGGATGAGGGAAAGTCAGTACATACAGCCTACCTTGACTTGGCCAAGGCCTTTGACACAATCCCCCACTTGGGCATCATCGAAAAGCTAACACAACTTGGCGTAAATCCCTATCTCATCAGGTGGGTGGCCAACTGGCTCACTGACAGGACCCTCAAAGTCAAAATAGGCACCTCCCTCTCTAATAGCAGAACTGTCAATTGTGGAGTTCCCCAGGGATCTGTCCTGGGACCCCTACTGTTTGGCATCTATTTCTCAGTGGTCCAGGCAAAGACAAAAGGCCTGTGGCTGACCAAGTTTGCAGATGACTGTAAGTTGGGTGCTGTCATTGACTCCCCAAATGATGTTAACATACTGCAAGTGGGTCTCACAGCAACTAATGACTGGTGCCAAAGTCATGGCCTTAAGCTAAATGCAAAACAAATATATCATCATACCATTCTGCAAAAACATGACCCCTGTTAATTACCACATCAACGGCAACCCCCTAAGCACACAACATATGGTGAGAGACATAGGCACACAGGTTGATAACAACCTCATATATGACCATCATGTAGCAGCAGTGGTCAGAAAAGCCTTTTACTTGGTTCATCTCATAAGTAAAGGGATTGCATCAAAAAAAAAGGAGGTTATTACCTCTCTATACTCATATCTCACTAAACCAATAATTGTGTATAACTCCCCATTTGAGATGTACCTCTCCAAACATCTGCACCAGCTGGAAAGGACACTGAAATACCTCACAAAGAGAATCCATGGCCTCCAACACCTGTCCTATGCAGACAGGCTCATATCACTATCACTCTACTCTGTATCGTACAGATTGTTCAGGGGTGATCTGTGTCTCACCTACAAGGCAAGCTCTGGCCCTCCCTGCTAGAGATGCTCCATATCCGTAAGTCTAACTCCTCATGCACTACCCCCTTCAAAAGGCCTGAATCTAATTATGTGACATCAACAAAACCTGCTGGAGAGACAGGTTTGTCTCCCAGAGGCTGCCCCGCCTCCTCTGAGTACATTATATTTTCTGAGGTTGTAGGACCCTAGAAAGATCCAGTTATGTTTTTCCTCCTACTCACTTTACAGGATACATATTCTCCTTGATAAACAGGTGCCTAATTTAATTTGCCATATTTCTGGCCCCTAATTGACCTTTTCCATCATTTACAGTTAGAGTTGTGCTTGAAAATGTTAATTCTCATGATATTTTCTTTCTTAATTGTAGACAGAGCTACTTCTTGCTATAATGTGATAATAACTAGTCTCAAGTCAGTAGATGTCAAATGTCTGACAGTGTTTAGTCTCATCTCTTTGTGTAGTACAGAATATATACTTTAAATAAATCTTGGTTTGTAGTATGATAACAATTAATTCACAATACTTCTTGAAGTTGTTTGTCACTTGGACATTAAGCCTAATATCGTTTTTTGATTATGAAGCTGCCATGCTGTAAGTTACAAATTGTTTAGCGTGAGAAGACTAATTTGGTTATATGCTCCCATTTACTAATCAGAATCTATGAACAAAATAGAAACAATAAAGAAGATAATTTTTGCTGCAAGCAACCCTATTTCAGTGTTAATTACTTTATATTAAATTTATAATGGGCTAATTTCCTGCTTTATGTTGTAACTTTTTAAATGAATTAAAGTAAGATGCAAGTCTTATAGAAATGCAGTCTTCATAAATTTAAATACAACGTAATTGGCTTATTTTAGTATTTGATTGTGAGCTTGCTTATGGTGCATGACTCTGGATTAATTCTTTCCATAATCCCTAAACTTACAGTGAAATAATTTATATCTTTAAACTTTGTTGGAACTTTTCTGACATGAGAATTAACAAAAGGCAATGACATGACTTTTTTCATCCTAACATATAACCCAAGCAATTGGTAAAATAGGAGCAAATTATTGACTTCCATCTTTCCTTATGGCTTTGCTAAAAACCCTTCTGGTTTTGCTCTGCTTTATTTAACAATGCTACAGTTTGAACAACAGAAGCACATCACATAATTAGAAGCAGCTATAAATGTAAGGTGTGGAAAAAAGTCACCTGCCTAGGTTTTGTATATTGTGATGTATTTCAGACATGAAAAATAAATAATTCTTATCATAGAACTATTTCTTAAAAGTCAAATCAAAATAATTGGTTGATAAGCTTTGCGATGGATGTCATACATCCAAAATCACTTTATTATCTGTGAAGCCTGTTCTTTACTCCATTCTTTTATTCTGAACCTCTTTTATCTCTTCTTTATCTTCTATCACCTCATCATCTTGGACTTTTTTTCATTTTATTTCATTTTCCCAGTCATCTCTCGCAATTTTCTTTTTCATTTATATGTGGGCTGTCATATTCTGCTTTTTTACATTAATTATTTCTTTTTTGCTGCTTGCTTTTATGAAAGATTTTAGCCAAAGTTATGATTGTGTACATATGTTAATAAGTTTTAAAATAAAAACAGTTTGCAGACTTCATAATATTTTTTCTTCTCGTTTGTTTTTTGTTTTTGTCTTTTCTTTTTCTTATTTTTTCCGTGCCTTTCAATCACTGTGGTACAGTTCATTTTATTTCCTTTTTTTATGTTCTTTCTCACCTACCTTTCTTTGTCATTTGTTTACATTTGCTTTCCTGTAACTTGTATTTCGTATTTGATATTGACTTTTCATCATTTATTGCTTTACTTTTCATTAAACATTACTGTCATTGTGTGAAAAATATTTGGCAATAGTCAATATGCCAAAGACTCTTCAGTAAAATTGACTAAGAACATATTTTTTAAACAAGAGAAGCCTTTCTCTGTAACATTTATTGTAACCACTAAGTTTACTAGTACATTGTAATAAAAGTAGGTTAATTTATATGCCACCATATTCTGATTTATGTTGTTTTGTACTATTTCTGATATTAAGCCTTCAGTATGTCTAATATACATTTAATACCATATTCAGTATTTTGTATAACATCTTGCATGCAAGTATATTATCTGTATTAGACAAATATTTAATTTTTAATATAATTTAAGGAATGTGTATTTTTTATAACTATATCAGCATCATAGCTACTAAAACTACATTATGAAGCACTAGACAGTATAACTAATAAATTCATTTTTATCAAATAAGGGTCATAAGAGCACGGCATGCTTGCAGCGGTAACCAGAGTTTGGGGTATACCGCTTCTTTTTTTGTCTGCTAACACACCAACAGCTGCAGATTCAGGCGCTCACTATATGCCTTTTAGAAGCTCAGCTTCTGACTAGTCATGCAACTAGAAATAAGCATGAATGCCATGTCTAGCTGAGCTCTGGTGAATTAGAAATACATTTTTATGCAGTTTTAAAATATTCACCTTTTCTAACCTTCCTTAAAATCTACATTTTACTATATTTTGGAGAAGTGAAGATTTAATGCATGTTGCTTGCATATGTGTACATAATATTCTGTACCTTTTGTCTTGAATATTCTGTGGTTTTTAATTATTAAAGATATATATTTGAATTATAAATATTCTAGTTATACAGAAATAGGCAAAGCAGGCATGTAGCCTCAGGCAGAATTCTTCCATTATCCATAAGCCTTCACCCTCCTGCTTCCATTTGCTGCTTCCTATTCATATGTCTTCTAAAAAAAAAAATAGAAGCGTTCTTTTAAACTAACCTTCTCCTCCCCACTTAAAGCACAGAAATCCCTTCTCAATATGTGTAGGGGCCTTCTCCTTGAAGTGGGATGTCATGCTTGTCTTAAATATAATAAATTGCTATCTTCAAGGCATTTCTGTATCCAAAACACTCCCCCAGAAACCTGCCTAGTCTTTGCAGCTAGCACGACTGAGTGTCACAAATCATGCAGTCGAAGCCACTTTATTGTGAATCATTAACATTGTCAGGAATGAGTTGGCAAAGAAAAAAAGCCTTAAAACCATGTCATACGAATGAGGATGGATATACAAGTGACAACTCTGTTTTTCTTTTGCATTGTTTCATCAACACTGGCATGATTAGAATGATTTACTCTTCAAAAGCATAAAGGAGCAAACACACTGTTTATATATTCTGATGGTATTTACTTTCCAGCTACATGGATATGCCTAACAAATGTATGCTATATTAATGGTCAAAATGTGATTATAACTCATTTCTAACAAGCAGATGTGTTTCATTATATTACACTAATATTCCACAGCAACACATATATTAACTTTGGTGATTTTCAAGTTTCATAATGAATATATTTAAATAATATAGATATCATGCATCTGATATAATGAATTCTGCATGGTTTAGCTAGTTAACTTTTTCCTTAAGATAGATTTTTTTTCATTCGTACCTCTTTCAGGTGTAGATGTGAGGGAAAGATGAGTTAGTGTAAATTTATTTATTTTTTATATCTTCATGTTTGTTGAAATCCTGCATAATAATATAATGGTCCAATATTTTTTGACCCCTGCAAAGTGGTTATGAATGGTTGGTGAGACTTTAGGCCCTGGGTATGAAACTTGCCATGACTAGAGGCTTGTGAAACACAGTCTGACTGCATTTTATCTTCCAAAGTAAAAATTAAGGTACGAGTAGAGACCAGGAAAAATATAGTGTCACGTTAATTTGAACTACACCATGCTGATATACTATACAATAGTCTGTAATATTATTGCACAAATACCCAAATGAATGTTTGAGAGGTTGGTATTTTTTTAAATAGCATTGTATTCAGATTGCCAGAAGCCCAAAGTACATGCAGGAATGTTTACTACAAAATGGTCATTATTATTATTGAAATGCCTATTTTTTAAGATACCATCCCATCATTATGATTAAAACCACGATGGTTTCAAAAAAGAAAAAAAAAATGTAACTGTAGTGGACATTGTGGTCTCATGCTGTGTTGAGCATTACCAAGAAAACTACACTTATTCAGTACACATACTGTCCTTAGGAATGGATACTGACATTCGAGTAGGTGTTAAGTATGGCAAAATTGATATGAATATTTCTTATTTCAGTTTGATAATAAAGAAAACAAAGTATTCTTTAAAGTGTCCCAGATCAGTCTACTGAAGTGTGTGTATGTGCACGTGTGCGTGTGTGTGTGCTTTGCAGCATTTATGAATCTTAGTTTACGGTAAAACGCATAGGTTCTATTAGTTGTGCTGTGCCCCATTTTGCAGTACAAAGTGTAGTGTTAATTAATTAGATGCAAAGTGTCCTCAGCTTAATCTGATCTGGGCCAATGATTTAACGACAGCTGAGTAAGTAAAATCCCTCACGCAGAGGCAGAAATAAAAATATCTGTTTAAGTTTGTAGCATTCGCAAGCTTGGAGTGAAACTATTGAATAGTAGGTAGATGAATATGGTGTTCTCTGTGTAGGAAAAAATCAGCAAACTGAATACTTTTTGGATGCAGTACAACCTGGGCCGTTTTATGCTTCAAAACAGAGGCAGTAAAATTAGATGCAATGATGATTTTTTGGTTGTGTGGTACAATAATTATGGTCTATGTTTCCAGAATTAACAAAACTCAAATGATTGTGTGCAATAGTAGTTAACAAACTTACACATTTGGGTTTTCTAAGTTATGAGGCATCATCACTTCTTGGCTACATTAATATTTAGCTTGGCCAACACTACGCCATAATAAACCAGCACTTTTACTATGACGGCCAACACTACACCATAATAAACCAGCACTTTTACTATGACGGCCAACACTACACCATAATAAACCAGCACTTTTACTATGACGGGCAAGTTAAAATCAGCCATCAGATATTTATTAATAAATTACCTGAATATGTTCCATTGTTATATTGCTTACACTCACAAATTTTATGATATAATGTGTGAACAATCCAACGCTTGGTGAGTTGTGCTTCACAGTGATAAGAAGATTCAAGACAGAAGGATCAAAAAGTGGCATCGCTATGAATGCTCAGTCACCATAAGCCAGTTATCCCTGTGGTAACTTTTCTGACACCTTCTGCTTAAAACCCAAAAAGCTGGAAGGAACATGCGGTTCTGCTTTCATGGTCTTTATTAATACTGAAAATCAAGATCAAGTGAGCTTTTGCCCTTCTGCTCCACGGGAGGTTTCTGTCCTCCCTGAGCTCACCTTAGCACACCTGGATCCTAGCAAAGCCACTCAAAAGTTTAAGCATTAAGAAGGAAACTGACTAGCTATCAGAAGTTGATGCTGTACTATTAAAGCATGTTTGCAATGAGGCAGTCATTCTGCACCCACTAAGACCCCCGATACTTAAATATACTAAGCTTGAGATTGCTGGATCTTGGAGAAAAGTGAATCCTTCAGATACTGCAATCTCAAACTTTAAAGAAAAAAGAAAAAATCTCACATCTGTGATTGCAAACTAAACTGGTGATTACAAATTAGCCATTTATGTCTGACACTGAATACACTTGCATGAATTAAACTCACTTTGTCAATCAACTGATTTAGACTCAGGATTTGGGATTGCAGGGGTTGTTTTAGGATAAAAGTAACACTTTTGTGCCAGTTTTCTTGGTCAGCCAAAGCAGTGGCTAGTTGACTTCAGGTAAGTGAGTCTTCCTCCTCCTCCTCAGTTACGTCAGGTAGCATTCGGATAGTGTCCAGCCTGTCACAAGAGGTGCCAACACAAATTCATTGCATATGTTGGGAATGTTACAGATGATGACTGATTTAATCACTGTCTGTTGATATACACAAAGCGCTATCTATATTTTATACCTTGTTATTATCTATCCATCCATCTAGCTATATGTCTGTATATGTATCTGCATATTTATATGCATATCTATCTATCCATCTGAGTGATTTTGGTATTCTGGATATATGTCATGTATTAATGCTTACATAACCAATGGTCATACTGATGAAATATTACAAAAGCATATACACTTCTTTGAAAAGATCCTGATATGTTACATCGTATTATATAATTTGTTTTTGTCTGAGATCTTTGCATTTCCAATGATCTAAACGGAGCAATATTTTTGATACGTAAATCAACACAGGGAATTTTACTGCAATATATAACAAGTATCTTTTATCTGAACAAATAATAACATCAGATGCCGGTACATTTAAAACTGTGACATCAATGATAAAATATATAATCATCTCTAAATTAGCAGTATAGTTGTAATAGCTTAATCTATTTATGTATATATGTATGTATGTATGTATGTATTGTATTTTGTTGACTGTGATAGCATGACTGGGTAGCACCCATTTTCAGCAGGGAGCCAGGAAGAAAGATCTACTAACATAGGAAAGTAAAGACTAGCAATAAAATGATATATATATTATACAATCAGTTGTATAAGTAAATTTACCATAATAATGGATGTTTGGATGATCTCTGCTGCAGTAGCCTTAGCTGTATGGATTTAATCCTTTTAGGGCAACTGGTATGTACCCAAACCTTAAGTCAATTCAAGCTGAGCTAGGTTTGGGATTGAAACCATTCAGAGCTTTTACGACAACAGAAAAATGGAGGCTAAAGTCATGAGAAATCAACGGTAGGAAGACAAAAATAAAAAGTTCACACCCTTGCATAAAAACTTGGAATAAAAAGGGGATGTAGGGAGCGGCTCCTGCAGCAGCGATCATTTGAACATCTACTATGGAAACTGCACAGTTCTGATGGGTTAATTAGACTACCTGGCTTCCTCTGCTACCTTAAATATATGTGTATGAATGTCTGCAGGTAGCTTTAGGATATAATATAGTACTGACTCAACTGTCAGCGGGCTTAGTGAATCCATATGTGCCACCAAGTGTGAACTGTGATGTTGGGCATTCCTAAAACATTGCACTCTACAGTATCCTTTTTTGGCCTGTTATCTTATTTATCTTTTTCTTCATCACTAATGACATATGGCAGTCTAGGAAATACTTGATGGAAAAATCAGAGCAAGTTAAGTGGATACTTAGAATATAATTCAAAGATGTTTGCTTCTGTGTCTGCTGCTATTTTCTTTAGTCAATAATTCATATGGTACACTTATACAACGCTGAAATGGTGTTATGGTTTTCTGTGTCCAGGTTGTCTATTCTTAGACATAACATAATTTCTTTATACTATATTTGAGAAAAGAAAAGAAAATTAAAAAAGCAGCACAAGTTCATGGAAAATAATTTAATCTATAATTATCAACACACAGCATTTCATCGGTACAAAACAGCTGAAACGATTATGTCACTGAAATAGTAAATATGAACCAATCAAAATTAAGATTCCCTCCAATGCATATTAAAAAGCAACTTCCACTTATATTTAAAAAAAATTACTATGAACAACTTAAAACAATTGAATTATATACCTATATTCTGCTTTGAGCTGCTTTTGGTTTTTGAATATTTAAGTGCTTGCCACAGAATGAACGCCTATTTAGTTCTGATAAGGTGAAACTTATTTTTGAATCACAAAATGAAGTGAATGATAACTCTAATGTATTTTGTCTTACTACACTTCATACAAGACACTGGCTTTAGATGCATTCAACTGCAGCTCAATCAAAAATGTATGTTCTGCCTCTCTTTATGATACAGCGTCACATACATACAGTAAGCTTGGAGTCAGGTACAAGAGCGCCTTATTCTGGACCTTTCTATTACAATATGAACCACAGTCATAGACAGCGTTTAACACTTTCTAAGGTATAGCTCAGTTGCTCTTACCTGAAAATGACCACCACTTTTTGGCAGGGTTTACTCTGGGTGCCCCATACTAGCCTTATAATTATTAAGGCCTCTATGAACTAACGTACTTTTTACTTATGTGTAGGTCTCAAGTCCTTCGATTATTAGATATATATAATTTCCTATATGATGATCACTGGATTGTGACTGTTATTTTATCTTTTTATATCTTACACAGATCTGTAAAGTCCTCTGGCTATGGATATTGGTTAATGCCTACATCAGACACAGACTCTTTTCTGAATCTATGACCTGTTCAAGTGAATATGTGTTCAGTGTGTTACACCATATGTTACTGCTGTCAAATTTCAACGATGTTCTTATCGCTTGGCATGCTTGCATTGTAATATAGTTATACACCTTTAGAAATAATTGCTTAATTTTTGCTTGGTTTTAAGAAAGTGAAATTTGATTTCCATTCATGTGACTTGTCGGGTCTACCTGATAACACCGACACACCAAAACACCGACAACGAAATCACCAACACCACAAAACCGAAAGTTCAAAAACACAAAACTTCACATGCCCGACAAACCACAATCCCGACAATCAACAAAACAAATACCTTTTCCGAAAAACACACACACAACACAAGCACACCAACAACCTTACATACCAACACTAAACCTTACATACACAACTATCTATGCACTAACCTTAACCCTAACCCTAACCCTAAGGTCCATCACTATAGCACACATCTTACCCGCACCCTAAACCTAACTCACTTAATCCGCCCCTAACCCTTAAGTCTGTCACTATCGCACACTTACCTTACCTGCACCCTAACCCTAACTCACTTAATCCACCCCTAACCCTTAAGTCTGTCACTATCACACACTATCACACACTTACCTTGCCCGCACCCTGAGCCTAACGTCCGTCCCTATTGCACACTTACCTTAACATGTCGGTGTTCTCAGCGTCGGGATTTTCAACTTTCGGTCTTCTCCATTGTCGATCTTCCGGTGTCGGTTGTCTCATTGTCATTCTTCTCAGCTTTCAGCGTTATCAGGTAGACCCGACTTGTCATTCACATTTTTATTGAATAATTTTATTATTGGCAGTGACATCATCTGTGGACCTGCTATTCAAATAAGAATTGCTTTGCACACTGAAAATCATAATTATCAAAATGACTACATAAGTGGGCATGCATAATCAGTTCAAATAAAATTGTAATAAAATAGAATAAAACAAAAGTTGTGTATTTCACTTTTAAGGTCATGGCTTGAATACTGCATCCATTTCTAGTGCCTACAGAATGACAGGGAAGTGAAACCATTATGGGATAATCAGAAGAAGGCTGCCAAGATGCTGAAGAGTTAGAAGAAAATAGAATGAGATGACAGACTATACGTGCTGTGAAATGTTGCTTTACAGAGAGGGTGGTGGACAGTGGAATGCACCCTCATAACTGGTAGTGAAAAGTAAATCAGCTGAAGGGTTTAAGTGAAGTAAAGGATGGATAGCAGAGGAAGAGGAAAAGGAACAGGGGCACATCCTGATGGTAGTTGCAACAACTGGTCAGGCCAGGTAAACAGACTACTTCTGCTAGTAGTTGTAAGTAGGATCATATGTAGAAATATCATGTTATACTCCTTTATGCTTTCATTCTACACAATCTTTTCTAGAGAATTTATTTTCTGTGTTCCCTTCCACAAAGTATTAGCTTTACACCTGATGTTATTCAACTACATTTTTTTCTGCTGTCATTCAATATCTTAACAGCTAAGAGATTATTATTATTTTATTACACAGAGTGAGTACCACTTACAATTGTTGGTATGCAGAGTAACATGATGAAGCATATATTTGTTAAAAATACTGAAGTCCCAGATTCCATATTTTGTCAATGTGTATTTACTAAAATAAATTAATAGCATACTGACTATTAGATGACTGGTGGCTAAATGTGTTTTTCATATTTTGATGATTGTCTGTTTAATGCTGAATTTAATTTCTTGTGCAATACCTGCTTTGTGATTTGTAATGCACCATTCAGCCAGTGCTTATCTATTCTAAAACCTCATTTTCAACCTATCTCTGGTATGGTTTTGTAGAAATCTGGACTAAAATTAAAAGAACTGTTAGGATTTTGTACTTCATGCTTTATATTTAGCACCTAACATCTTTTTTAGGTAACAGACATTTGAAATGTAATAGCCTTTTAATGCATGTATTCATAACAGAAAATAAAAAAGCAAAACCATGTCCCTAGTTTCTTAAACGTATTTTATCTGTAAAGTTAATCAGTAACATTGTTTAGCTTTCTGATACAGAAACTTTTAATAATTTCAATATGTTTCTATTCCTTATCAAAACATTCATTGCAGAACCATTATGGTCCCTGCAATTAAATATCTTGAGATTTTGAAATTCAGAAGGAATATTTTGCAAAATCAGTAATATGTACCACACAACTGTTTGTTACTAAAACTACACATGAAAGGCTGTGATTATAATATAATGATTTTAGCAGCCTGACAGTGTCAAATCAATGCTTATACAAAATGGGGCTAGACCTTTGCTTGGACTTTTATATTTCATAAACATTGCACCTTTTGAATAACTAGTAATGATTTATAGAGTTTCAGTTTAATCACAAAAATGGACATGATTCACAGGAGTTAAAATGAATCTTAAACAGGTTCATGGAGGTCATTTAGGGCTTTGAGCTTTATTCTTTTTACATACCAAAATGGCATTATTCAATTCGCTTTTCCCAAGGGCAAACCTTCCATTATAGACTGAGTTACCCTAATTGTTATTTTCAGTCTGTTCTTTGTTAAAAAGGTCTTGTGAATAGCCTGCATGTTAGGCTGAATATATAAATAGTTATTATTTGTATACTCCACTATTTCAAAAAGTGCCTTTTTTCTAACTATAATGTCAGGTTTCATCAGTTTTATAGCAACATTTTGTGTAGCAAGCTTTACATTTTAACAGTTTATTTAGGTCTCCTAATCTTTAATGTGGGATGTTCCTTCTTTCAGATATACTTGTTTCTGTTTGTTACTTTTGACCTATTATATTATCTGACAAGTAAGCCTAAGGGATTAGATAATTTGGTATCTTTATCACATGGAAACAGGCACATAGTTACAAGATGTTATTTTAATATATGAACTGATTAAGGCAATTTCTTCCATTATTCTATATCCCTTAGGTAGGGCAGTTTTGGTGCTTGCTGGTAGCTGTTCACCAACCTTTTAACATGGATGTCTATTTCATTTTTCTGATTGGGAAAAATCTTCAGGCTATTTCAATAGAATTAAATTCCCACAAATCATCAATTGTTTTAATCAAATGAAACATGGTCACTCAGTTAACATAATTGGCATATGCCTACATTTATAAAATGCAACATGATTTGGAGTATACAGTTCACAGATGAAGGAGAGGTTGTAAAAAAAATGAATAGAGAGCATGTATAACAGGAAGGCAGAAGGCTGGTCGTACTGCCATTCTGGTCTGATGCAAAAACTCATATGGTGCCCTGAGAATGCAGCATACCATGCACCGGGCAGTAGTTACAATTCAAAGAGTAGATTAATATTTAAAATAAACTTTAAATTGGAAAAAGAAAATTAAGAGACCTAAAGGTATAGGCCTGTTTTTGTAGCCTGTGCAAAATAATATTTTAATTTCTATTCCTTTTTAGTTCTTTAATATATTTTGAATAGATTTTTGTGCAGAATTAATACATTTGTAATTCATAGGTTCAAGGGAAAGTGTTCAAGTTAAAGACTTAGGAGAAACACTGATTCTGCCAAATCAGAATCATGTACTAAATATCCAGTCCATGGTTCAAGATTGTTATTCATCATCTCTGCACTTATGCATACCAGGAATTTGCACAGGCCATGGCTAAGTGCAGCTTCACTGTGATTCATAGAGGCAGGCTGCATTTAGATGCAGCCAATTTAGTTGTTGTTGTTGTCTTTTGGCTTTTCCCGGTTAGGGGTCGCCACAGTGGAACACCGGTCTGCTAATGATTGGCAGTAGATTTTCACGAACGCTGAGGTGCCAGCTCGACGTTCAACCTTCAATGAAGGCACGCCCATTTAAGCATGTCTTTTGAATGCCCACCCAACCGTGGGGAGGACATGCAAAAAATGATGTAATGTTCTGCAATACAGGATAATCCATGATCACCTGATTGGCAAGTGCAATGTTTTCCAGTCATAGTAATTTCTGTAGGTATAATTTTGGAAATGTTGTTCTCAGTAGTAAACCCTCCTTATCTTATTTCTTCCCATTTTTTTCTTTTGTATGTGATGCAATAATGAGATGCAAATGAGGAATGCCTTAAATTTGTGCAACAAACTTATGTAAATGAGGTCTTTTTCTGCTTCTTTGTGATTCACAGTCAATTTTTTATGTGCCTTTTCGGCATGGAAACACACCTTATCCAAGATGAACTCATTCCTTTTCTATCTACTTTGCAATCAGCGAGGCTGCTTGCTGTAACTGCTAGCCTGGCTATTTCAAATGGTGAGCTACTTGTCTTGGAAATTCTAAAACCCACAGGTACCCAGTGGTATAACTTTGCTGACTAAGAAATCCTTGAGAGATATTTAGGGTGGACAGAGATTTTAATAGGATTTTAGTGAATTTGTATGGCCCACAGATGAGGACTGAGGGATGTGTAGTCTTCCTATACCTGTAGAAACCAGACTATATACAGCCATCACTATACCTGCCATGGAGACTTTCCAAAACAAATTTGGGGATATATGTATTTCTCAAGCTTCTGCCTTGAGAATGCTTTAGCAAATCCTCAACCTACTCTTGGCATGTCTAGATTAATACATTTATCTGCCAGTGCTCAGTGGTCTTCGGATTGAGACCGGGCTATGACTGCCTTCTGTGGGATGGCATGTTTCCCAGACGTGCTTGTGGTGCTAGAATGCACCCATATTACCATTAGGGTCCCATCTGAACCAAGGGGGAGTAGTACTGGAACAGGAAGGACTAGTATTGCATCAATTGCCAGCTAGTGTGTGATGCATGAAGGTGCAACACCAACGTGTTGGCCCAGCATCCTGGCAGTTTCTATAACTCTCACATCTGGCACAGAAGCTCATTCTACCACCTCTTCCTGCGGTGTATGATACCCCATAGTTAACTTGTGGGTAAGTGCAAAGTTTTCCAGCCATAGTAATTTCTGTAGGTATAATTTGGAAATTGTTGTGCTTAGTATTACCCCTTTCTTTTGTTATGTCTCCCCATTTTTTCTATTACAGGTGATGCAAGCTACCCACATGAACTCTGGCTGATGACACCAGTCCATAACCCTATGGAAACTGCTGAGGAGTCCTTCAACACCACCATGCACAGACACAGATTACCATCAAGTGAATATCTGGCCTGCTGAATGCACTCTACCACTGCCTTGACATGTCTGGGCTTGCCCTTCAGTATGATCCTGTTGCTGAATGCAGGATGTTTACCCGAAGTGGCAATCTGAACAACATGATTATACATCAGTCTGACTGTGTGCCACTGTCCTCAGGCTGTGTCATGAATATGACAAACTTATAACATCATTGTCAATGACCATTGTGCTGTCAAGTTCAGTCTGCTGTACTGGAACAGTGGAAGTGTTTGGTTTTAGTGCTGAAGCAGTGAATAAATAATTGATGATATGCTGAGACTTCTGACAACCAAAAATTATTTATATATAAACAGATGAGACAAACACTTAACATGCAACCAGTGTAAACTTTCCTACATGCTTGATTTAGATATGGCAGCTGGAGATGAAAAATATAATGAGTTATATAACTACAGGTCTCCTGGTATATGGCGGCATAATTTATTGCTGTCACCTATGCACTAACCTTGACTGCAAAACTGTGATGGTTGCAGTGGTCTGAAATTGCTGGTATCCACACCCTCTCTGCTGATTCCTGTGGCATTGTAAGCTGCATCATAGTTATCATCCCTTATGGAGAAGGTACTTCTTTTCAGGTGTTCATGGTTGGATTGTGAAAGATCCCCAACCAGTACTACAGCAGGCAATTACATTTTGCCTAGCATTTGTCTTTGCATGCCCATTTGCTTTTTTCCTACATGGTGCCAATCTGCAGTTCTTTTTATCTACGGCAATGATGTCAGCCACTTCTTGATTCAATGGCCTCGGCTCTGTCTGCCTGCTTTGCCCCCCTTTCCTCAAACAGAAATTTCCCATATGTCCTGACAGCATTCAATAGGATGTGGTCCTCTTCAGGAATGAAGTTTTCTCTATGGTGTCTTGTCCCCTGCTGCAGTATGTTGTAACCACTAAGAACTAATTGAAGGCCACAATTAAATCAGACCCACACATGGTACTCACACTGAAACAGTAAAACATTCAGTGTTATTTCAATTGTCCTTAGTCTTTGCAACATAGTTCTCAACCTCTTAACAGAAAAAAATATGGATAAAGCCAAAAATAATGGGGAGACAGAGGCCCCAAAATAGGGACACATTATAAATATTGTTCTTATAAACTTAGAAAGTTGCCAGAATTAAAGGTCTTGTGTTACCACGCATTTTCTGAAGGATATAAAGTCTGAAACTCAAATGGTTGTCATTATATAATAAATTCAGTCCTCACTGATTTGTCACAGAAATCCAGAAAACCACAAATTTTATGAGGTACAGACCAAAACTATGAGGCAAAAATATGGATATTCTGCAAAAATCTGGACAGCTGAGAAGTATGCTTTGCAACCAGTAATTATATAAGTAATGTTATCTTAACCATGCTAACTCATTTTATGCTGCTGCCCTACTTCTCTGTAACCCTTATCAATGAAAGCAAAGGCCACAAACTACCAAAATACATGTACACAGCTATCAAAAATGGCAGCTTGTGCTATCCCACTCCTGCAGTTCTTATGTTCTAAATAAATCATACACGCCATACCTTAAAAATAAATATTCTGTTAAATGGATCTTAATGAATTGCACTAATCTTGGTAGTTTTCTAATAATTTCTATGTAATAATTCTGTTAATAATGACTTTCAATTTGTTTTTATTTTCCATGGACCATTGTCAACTAATGCAGCTCAGAGCAGTTAAATATGGCAGACTTAAACCTATTGGTGTAAATTAGGACTGATTTAGGAAGCTCCTTTGCAAATGATGCTCAGCTGAGCTGAGCTCTGTGAATGGCTCCATTGCACAACTGTGTGTGTGTGTATCCATTTCAGTTGACAGAAAATGACTTTGACTTCTTGTGGATGAGCTGCATTGAACAGTACTGAGCTCCAGGACATGCAAGCATGTCCAGTTCTAAAACAAGGCAAGCTGTGCTAATAGCTTGGGATATTTATGTAGTGCATTAACAGTTTGCAGTTCTTTACTCTACCATAACGGAACTGCATGCCTAAGATGCATACAAGAGTTTACAAATTACTGCCAGTGATTTACTTTAAAGGGAAAAAAACTGGTTTAACAACATTAAGAAGTACTGCAGCATAAAAATACAAATTATATTACAATGGTTAAAGACATTGTTATAATAACTTCTCTGGTTCCCAAAGTAAGAAGCTTCTGACAGCTTTATTTTATTTTATTTATTTATTGACATTTGTTAACTGGGTTGGTCCAGCTGGGCTTGTGGCCCATTTTCAGTGGAGACCCAAGGAGAAAAGCTCCAAAAAAAAAAAAAAAAACCACAAACAGTTTACAGAGAATCAAACATTTGAGTCAAAAATATGGTCAAAATCAGTTATACAAGAACGTTAGAGAGATGCAAACACATGATATATACATATCAATATTTTTATAGACTAAAAATATATTTACATATTTACAAAAAGAGTTAAGTCCAACAGTATTGATTGTATTAAGAAGGAAGGAATCTATTTTTATAATTAAATATAATACTTTGCAACCCAATGGACTGAATAAAGAATGTAATTGGCAAAGTTTTATATAAACACTGTTTTTACTTTAAATACTAATTGAAAAAGTTTTTATTGAAGTATATGTAATTGGTTAATTGAAAAATTATGATATTAAGTTGGGATATAAATGGAGTGTTTTTTAGTATGAAGAAGTTTGTAAAGGCTGTTTGTGGCCGAGGCACTAAGAGAGTTTTCATTAAGCATTAAAGTGTGTATGGTGGAAAGTAGAGCTGTTATTCACTGGTTATTTCTTTTTGGTGTCGTATACAGTTCAGTTATCTTAATAATTGTCGTATTCAGTATTTATGACCAGTGAATCTCTGTGCTCCTTTCCTTGAATGTTTTGAGAGACTGGAATGGAATTTGCCAACAGAAGTGGAGATAATAGCGGTCGAAATGGCATGTAGGTGATGATAAATGAAGAAGATAGCCTGCATGGACAGAGAAGTACTGCTTCAGAAATACATAGTGGAGCAGCAACCAATGTTTTGAAAAAATGGGAAGATTCAAGACAACGTGTTACCACTAATCCATTTGCCATGGTGGGTAAAAAAACAGAAGTTCCAACAATACTGGCAGCGCAAGAACTGTGCTCTCAATTGGAGAGATTAATTTTTAAAGAGACATCAGTATTTTACGATATTAATAGTCTCCAGAGATATCAGGAACTGGAGATTACACCCAGGGGTCTCCAGGCAATAAAAAATCCATCTTCTCCATTTGTGCTGACGGAAGAACTAGAAGCAAAATTTCAGGAGAGATGGATAGCTGCAGCACATCGCTGCAGCTTAGAGTGGGTAAATATTCTAATAGAGAGAGACAGAATTAAAAGGGATAAAATAATAGTAGAGACTAAAAAGATATGTGCGGAAATCACCAAATTAGTGTCTAACTCTGCATTGGAAACATATCTGGTGAACATCAATGACAAACTTCTGTCATATGAGAAAGAACTAATTAACAGGAAGAAAAGTAAGCTCCAGCGAGATATCCGAGACTATGAGCGGAAGAAAGCCTTTGTGCTTTCAGCCAATCAGCAGCAGAAAAAAAGAAGTGTAAGTTTTCAAAAGGAGAATACAACATCCGGACAACAAAAAAACAGAAGTTTCTTATCGGGTGAAAGCGGGGCATCCTCATAAGATGAAGAAGAGATAGTGGATCAAGAATTCCCCGAACTACCAAGAGCAGAAAACAGTGAATCATTTCGGAGAACTTTTTGTGGCTCCTATGGACAAAATCATAACACCAGGAAGCGAGGGTGGCAAGGACAAGACCATTAGAGAGACCCGGGACAGGGACGATACAAACGAGGTAGATGGACTAATTAAACAGGTAGGCAATATTAATGCTTTAGAATATGTTGTCAATTTATCTGACTATGTTTTCGATGAAATAGAACTGTCGGTTTTATATAAAGGTTTGAAATTTATACCAACAGTTCTACCACGGATGTATGAAATCAAAGGTGACATTTTTAATCTAGTATGTAAAATGTATTTAAAAGATTTCTTTTATAATACGGAAGATAAGAAAACAATTGTGTTAAATGCAGAGTCTGATTCAGAAGACAGTGAAAATTTCTTTTCTTGTGATTCTGAAAGCGAAAATAATGCTTATAGTTTGTTTGATACTAGTATGATAAAAATGAAAAGTACTTTTATGCCACCGTGTAGGAACATACATATACAGCGTTTTAATAATGCATTTAATCTGATAATAGAGAAAGAACTTAGTGATTTTTAGGCCAAAGGAAAAATATAATTTAACCAAGGGGGAATGGATGAAATTGAAACAAATGAGTATGAATGATGAAATAATATTTAAACCATCAGATAAAGGGGGCAAGCTGGTAGTAATGAATTCCTTAGATTATTTAAAAATGTGCATGCAACACTTGAATGATGAAATAATTTATAGTAAAGTGGATGGAACCTATTTAATTCAGGCGCAGCATGAACTACAAATGTTATTAAAGAAGAGGGTAAGGTTACATTATTTTACAGCTAATGATGTAACAAACAAGTTGATTATAAAGAACAATACAACAGCAAAGTTTTTTTGTGTTCCCAAAATTCATAAAAGCTTAAAGAACCCCCCCGGACATCCAATAGTATCAGCGTCCAACTATTTTACTTACAACTTGAGTTGTTTTTTACATGAGCTACTGGTAAAAGAAGTAGTTAAGCTGTCATCTTATATTAAGGATTCGTTTGATTTTTTGAAGAAAATAGAGAATATTATATGGACGGAAGATATGTACTTTATCACAGTAGATGTGGTGAGTTTATATACAAATATACAACATGCTTATGGTTTAGAAGCAATACAGCATTTTTTAGGGGACAGCCCAAGAACACAGTATATAAAAGAATTAATACATTTCTGTCTTGCGAATAATATTTTTGAGTTTAATGGCAGCTTATACAGACAGAATAAAGGAACAGCGATGGGGGCAGCCTTTGCCCCGGTATATGCTAATTTGTTTATGGGGCTAGTTGAAAATGTACATATTTATAGAAATGAATTTTTTAGGGAACATGTTGTTAAATACTTCCGATTTATTGATGATTTGATTTTTATCTGTAAAGGGGGAGATAATCAGTCATCACAATTTATAGAATATCTTAATAAATATGAGATCAAATCTGATGGTATTCAAATAGGTTCAGAAATTAATTTTTTAGACATAGCACTAAAAGGAATAGTAAAAGCAAAAATTCACACTATTATACATAGGAAATTTGATCAAATTAATTGGATGTTACCTGCTACCAGTTGCCATCCGAGACATACACTGGAATCCATCCCTTATGGAGAAATGTTAAGGATAAAGAGAATATGTAGTGATAAGAAAGAGGCGCAGTATGAGGCAGAAAAAGTTGCAGCCTCCTTTATAGGTAGAGGGTATAACCCAGAAGAAGTATATAAAAGTTATTCTAGGATTTATGAAAAGAATGCAATCAGGGTTGCAGGAACTGGTAAAAAACAGATTAAAGAAAACAACAGTAATGACATTTTTAATAATAATCTAATGTTTTTTGTCTCTAAATATACTCTTTTTTCAGTCACATTTAATGAAATAGTTAAAGGTTATTGGAAACAAGTAAAAAGAGAAGTTCCATCATTGTCTAAAATTGAACTAAGAATTTCTTATCAAAGGGGACGAAATATAAAAGATTTTTTGGTACATAGTAAATACTCCAGACCAAGAGAAAACATTTTTAGTAATATAATAGAAAAAGGGACTTTTCCTTGTGGAAAATTTTCCATTTGTCAATATATTATAACTAGAGTAGACGAAATAAAAGGAAAAAAATTTGATACTTTAGGCAAGTATTCATGCCTGAGTAAAGGAGCAATATATGCTATAAGTTGTTCATGTAACGCATATTACATAGGGGAAACTAAAAGAAGTCTAGGAGAAAGAATAAAGGAACATGTTAGGGACATTAAAAATAATAAGCTTACCAGTCCTGTAGCAGAACATTTTAATAGGGTACATAAAGGGGGCATGGCAAGTATGAAGGTTACTGTTTTAGAACAAGTATTTAATCAATATGGAAACATAGAAAGGTTGAAATATGTATTAAGAAGGAAGGAATCTGTTTTTATAATTAAATATAATACTTTGCAACCCAATGGACTGAATAAAGAATGTAATTGGCAAAGTTTTATATAAATACTGTTTTTACTTTAAATACTAATTGAAAAAGTTTTTATTGAAGTATATGTAATTGGTTAATTGAAAAATGATGATATTAAGTTGGGATATAAATGGAGTGTTTTTTAGTATGAAGAAGTTTTACTCTGTAAAGGCTGTTTGTGGCCGAGGCGCTAAGAGAGTTTTCTTTAAGCATTAAAGTGTGTATGGTGGAAAGTAGAGCTGTTATTCACTGGTTATTTCTTTTTGGTGTCGTATACAGTTCAGTTATCTTAATAATTGTAGTATTCAGTATTGATTGTGCAGTTTAATAAATATCCACAATAGTGGAAAACTTAGCTGTATGTGGAGGGACTGAAAAGGTATATAATAGGGTTGTGGGTGGCTTAAGTAGGGGCTTGCAAATACATATTTTGGAGTTGAGTAAATGAAGTTTGAGTTTTTCTTTAAAGTGGGATGGGTGAATAATGGAACAAATGTCTCTTGGGAGTTTGTTCCAGGCTTAGGCGATGGAGTGTTTATATAGGAGTTTGCCAGCTATTTTTTTGGGTTGGTAGATTTGTAGTAGTTGCTGATTAGAGGTACGGAGAGTCTGCGGAGGAGTGTAGATAGAGATGAAGGAAGAGAGAACAGGGCAGGATGAAGGTTTGTAAAGAATGAAGTGTAACATTTGAAGTTGTGACAGCAGTAGAAGATGGGGGAATTCTAACCAGTGGAGAGTATTTAGGGTAATGCAGTGATGTGTATTGTATGGCGAGTTTGTGATAAATCTAGCTATCTTGTGGGAAGTTTGTTGGAGTTTGTTTAAAGTAGAAGTCTTGATGTTGGTGAATGCTGGGGCAGCATATAGAAGGGAGGGGAGGAGAAGAGCTTGTGCAAGGGAGAGTCTGGCACTTGTAGTTAGAAATTTTTGATGCGATACAGTAAATCAAGTTTCTGGTGAGTCTTTTTTATGCTTTGGAGGATGTGCAGGTTGAATTTGAGTTCATCATCTATGATGACCCCAAGGAGTTTAGTGTGAGCTTCAGGTTGGATAACAGTGTTATTAGAGGAAGTAATAGTAAAAGTGGACTTGAGGTGAGAAAGAGATTCGGGGGGAAAATAATAAGAGTTTGGTCTTTTTAGGGTTGAGAATTTGCATATTCCTGGACAACCACTGTTTAGTGGATAGGAAGTCCTGTTGAGTAAGAGTGTGGAGATTGGAGATATTGTCTGAGATGGAGATGAAAGTCGAGTCATCTGCATATTGGATGAGGGAGGATTGTTTACAAGAAGTATAGAGATTATTGGTAAAGACGTTAAATAGGAGGGGACCCAGGATGGAACCTTGTGGTACCTTGGTTGGGACAGGTATGAATGGAGAAGTGGAAGAGAGCCATTTACCAGATTGCTGCCTGCAGGATAAGTAACTGGAGAATCAGGCAAGGGAGGAAGAAGATAAATTGAGATTTGCAAGTTTAGATAGTAGTAGGGGATGGGAGACTGTATGAAAGACTTTGGAAAGGTCAATGAAGAGACATGATATGAGCTTGTTATTGTCTAGGGCCTTGGCAATAATATGTGCAAAGGATAAGAGGGTAGTAGTTGCGCTGTGGTTGGGACGGAAACCATGCTGAGTGGGAGTAAGGAGGTTATGCTGGAGGAGGTATTTGAGTAGTTGTGAGTGGATACATTTTTCGAGAGTCTTAGAGAGGGGAGATAGAATAGCTATAGGTCAGTAGTTAGATGGGTCTGTAGAGTTTCCACCTTTATGCAGGGGAATAATGAAAAAGGATAGGGTAGGGATGGTGGATTCCTGAATAGATCTATTGATTAGTATCACTACTGGATAGGCAATGGAGTCAGCAGCAAGTTTTTGAATACATACATTCATGTGCATAAAAATGCCCCCCCCCCCCCAACACATGTGCATGTATTATACTGCAGCAAGTTTTCTATTTGCATAAGAAAATAATCAATAACACTGAAAAAATATGTGAAAGCATACCTATCAACCCCTTAAAGTAAGAACTTGGGACAAAGCCTAAAGTAATGGGGAGGGGCAAGGCAAAGGCTGAAAATAGACACAGATCTTAAATATTGCTCTTATAAACTTAGAAAGTTACTAGAATAACAGGATTTGTGTTAGCTTGCATTTATTAAAAGATATGAAGTCTGAAACTCAAATGTATGCCATTATTTAATTAATTTAGGTCTCAGAGATTTGCCAGAACTTTTTCAGTGCTATCAGTTCTGTAAGTACTATCCCTATATGGCTGCATGGGTTGGCCATACTGATGTCATACCTCAGATGGTTTGATTTTCACCCTGTTATGTCCTGTCCTACACTTTAATACTTCAGTGTTTTACCTGTACTTCAGAAGATAGCTTCTGTAAAAGCTCAAGGTCGAAACCCAAGCTGGTTTGAAAAAGAAATTCGTCCTGCAGCAGATACAGGAGGATCTTGGTGACTTTATCAGACCAGGAATCCAACCAACAAACCACAAAGAAAAATGGAAATGCAGCAGTCACTAAACTGCCATTTTATTGAACAAAACATAAGCTCTTTCATTTATTACAATGAAAGACTTTGTCAGATATCTGACAAAGTCTTTCATTGCAAAACATGAAAATGCTTATCTTTTGTTCAATAAAATGGTGGTTTAGTGACTGTTGCATTTCAATTTTTCTTTGTGGTTTGTTGGTTGGATTCCTGGTCTGAAAAAGTCATCAAGATTCTCCTGTATCTGCTGCAGGACGAATACTTGCAGAGACAGAGAAGATGTTACAGAAACAAAGATCTGAGAAGGCTGTAGTCAGTTCTGAGTAGAAAAAGGGAGATATCTGGCAGGAGTTGGGGGAGCACCAGTCATTCCTGATAGGGCTCTGCCACTCTGAGCAGCAGTGTCAGCACAGGTATGATAATCTTCAGAGGTGCAGTGGGGACCATCTGGCCTGGTGCAGGCCAGGGGAGAAGGACAGAATTCTATGGTAAGTATTATTCCTTTTCTGTAATTTCAAAGGGTACTAAATGCATTCATTTATTTATTATTTATTGATATTTGATTACCGGGAAAGTCCAACTGGGTAGGAGCCCATTTCCAGCAGAGGCCTGGGGAGAAAAACTACAAAGTATTACAAAACATTTTAAGAACAATAATTTTACAGTCTTTAAAAATAATACAAAATGAACTACAGTTCAAATAATAATACCGAATTATGCACAAAATGAAAACATTGGTTAAGAATAGATACAACTTATATAATAATGATTTAATAGTTAGAGAAATTTTAGCCAGTTTATAGAGAAATTAAAAGTAAGTTAGTATAATACAAACAGAAATTACAATATGAAGTGATAGAAAAGCAAGTTTATGGTATATTTAGAGAAAAAGCCAGGGGGAGAAATTGATAGAAGTAAGGAAGTAAGTGAAGGAGGGAAAATAAGGTAATATAAGGTAAGAAGAGGTCTTTGTCAAGATTTAGGGATATAGTTTATCCTAGTGTTGAGCAAGAACAGCGCCAGCTTTTGGCTAAGAAGTCTTTCAAAATGATTTTGAAGATGGGAGGGAGGGTATTGACTTGATGGATAGAGATAAGGAGTTCCAGGCTTTAGGAACATGGTACGAGTACAGACAATGCCCTGCAGATTTGATAGGTTTGTGGCCAGACAGGAGTTTTTGATCACCGGATTGTAATGACCATCCTAGAACATAGTTGTGTGGAATGTTATTTAGTACTGGCCAAGCACATGCATTCTGAATAATTTTATGGGTGCTAAGAAGTTGTGTATGCATGTTAGTTGATGGATATTTCCTGCAAATTTAGCAACTTTGTATAGCATTGTTCAAGTACGGATTTTTGTGATGCCTGAAGATTAGTAAGGATGGAAGCAGCATAAAGAAGTGTGATGAGGAGATAAGTAGTTGGAAGTGTAGCTTTAGTTGCGTCATTGAGGAAGTTTTTGGTTCTATAAAGCATCCCTAGTTTTTGATGACTTTTTCCTTATGCAATTTTGTATATGCAGGTCAAATTTAAGATTATCATCCACTATTATCCTTAATAATTTGCTATGAAAAGTAACTTAAATGGTTGTATTATCAAGAGAGAGGACTTTACATTTTGTTTTTTTCATGGGAGAGGAATTTGGGGGAAAAGTACTAGTATTTTTTTAAGGTTGAACATGCATTATGAGTTACAAAGCCATATTTCAGTTGCTGTTAAAGGTTCCTGAGTAGAGTTTTTTATATGTGTGCTGTGCATCAGATGTGAAAATGAGTGTGGAGTCATCTGCTTACTTTATTAAAGAGGCTTGTTGTGTGGATGTGTGGCAGGTATTGGTGAGAATGTTAAAGAGGAGGGGTCCAAAGACAGAGCCTTGTGGTACACTAGTGGTGATTCAGAGATATGGAGAGAGGGTGGAGTGCCATTTTATTGATGGATACTTATTGGATAGATAGCATTTGAACCATAGAAGGCGGGCTAAGAGAGACCTAATGATGATATTTGAAGTAGAAGTTTGCTGTGGCAAACTGTGTCAAAGGCATTAGGCAAGTCTAAAAATAAGGAGGAGACTAGTTTGCTATTATCTCTAGCTTTATTGACAGTATCTATATAGGCTAGAAGTGCAGTATTAGTACTGTGGGAAGAAAGGAAGCCATGTTGTGTGGGGGATAGGAGTTTTTCCTACAGGAGATAGTTTAGCAATTGTTTTTGAATACATTTTATTTATTTTTTGAGAAGAGTGGATAAGATTGCTATAGGTCTAAAGTTAGTAATGTCTGTTGAATTTCCTCCTTTGTTCAGAGGGATAATGTATGACATTTTCAAGAGAGAGGGAATGTGGGATTCCTGGACTGACCTATTTACAAAGATTGAGACAGGGTAGGCAATGCTATCAGCTGCTATTTTGAGGTACTCAATTGGAAGAGCATCAACTAAATTAGGACATGGTTTGAGTTTGTTTAAGGTTAGTTTTATATAGGATATGGCCACTATTTTTAGGTGAAAGTGGATGTGGTGATAAATGGCTGCTGGGCACGGTGAGGACTGGATGTTGGGGAATCCTTGGTAACAGATGTTATACTATCTATGAAATAAGAGTTGAATTGCATTGCGGTTTTGAGTGATGAGTTATTGAGACAGGAGCTGGGGTAGAATTTATGGCCGGAATGCAAGATTTCTTTAATGGTTGTCAAGAATTTTTTAGGGTTGTGTTTACTATTTTTCTGAAAGTTATTACAGAATATTTTTTGTCTTCATTACTTTGATTTTTAGTATGACTGTAAAGCATTCTGAAGTTTTCAAGATATTGTGGTGTTTTATATTTTTGCCACTTTCCATGCTTTTTGTCTATCCTACATTAGCATTCTACTCATTTAGATAGCCAAATTGCATTATTTGTTTTAAGTCTTTTCCATCTAGAAGGTGCAAGGCTACTCAGGAAAGTTGTATTGAATTTATTTACAGCATCATCTAAGGGAAGGATTTTTTAGGAAGTTCCAGTTAATACCTGATAGGGTAGTAATGAACATTTCTGGGTTAAATTTGGAAATGTTGTGTGTTGTTTTATAAACATGCTTTTTAAGTGGATGTGTGAGAAGTCAGGTTATATAGAGTGAGTGATGATCATTGAGACAGTCAGACATTGTACCAGAGGTATTTGGTAGGGTCCGATATTAGCATCCAGTCTAATAGTGAATTTGAAGTCTTGCTATAATGTGCGAGGCTATTGATAAGCTGTGTACAACCAAAGAAGTTTGCATTAGATATCAGGGAGTTAATAGTTTATGCCCAACCAATTAACATTTACATCACCTGGTAGTATTTTTTCTTGTGGAATTGTTATAGAGATCCAATGTAAGATATATTCCAGTATAGATGTCACCAGGAAGGATGTGAAGAACAGAAATACATATTTGTTTATAATTGTTTAATTTCAGAAAAGTAATAAGAAACCCTACTGAGTTGAATTTTGGAATTGGTTTGTTGTAAGGGGAAATGTGGTAGTTGGTGGGAAATATTAAAGCAATACCACCACCCCCTTTCCTCTTTACACAGTCATTATGGATGATATTATTTCAGGGAGGTGTAATTTCAGAGTTGTTTATGCTGGGTTTAAGCCAATTTTCAGTTACAGTGAGAATATTAGGCTTGTGTTATGTAATCCAGGCATGTAGTTCAGCAATTTAATTTCTTATGTTTCTAACATTTATGGCAGCAAAAGTTAGCTTACCTGGGATGGGGGAGGGGTGACTGTTGTAGGGTTAGAGAATTGTCTTGCTGTTCATTGTGTAGGTGGACCAAGGATTAGTGTGAATGTCTCCTCTTAGAAAGATTTTAGTATACTGGAAAGCATATCCCTCAACCTCTTAGTGCAAGAAATCTGGACAAAGCCTGAGAAAATCCGTGACAAAGGCCCAGAAATAGGGACATATTTTAAATATTAATTTTATAACTTGGAATGTTGCTAGAATAACAGGATTTGTGTTTGCATGCATTTTCTGAAGGATATAAAGTCTGAAACTCAAATGCATGTCATTATTTAGTAACTTTAATTCTTAGATCATAATAATAATTTATTAGAAAAACACAAATTTTATGAGGAACAGACCAAAAGTATGAGGCAATAATCTGGACAGTCTGCAAAAATCTGGACATTTGAAAAGTATGCCGGAGAGTTACCCTCAGGTCAAACTATACCAGAGAGTAAACACTTTATAGTCACTACAAAGCAATTAGCAGAGAGGTACAAAGTAGAACAGGCTTTCTTTCATTTCCTGAATGCAGAAACCTGTCAGCCAGGAAGACTAAGTAATTGGTATATACAGTGTAAATTACTAGTCAAGAGAAAGGACAGTGGCCGACTTATAAACTGGTCTTTATAGTGCAAGAACTGCTCTTTTGGACAGGTGATGTTAAAGCCAATTTCCAGCAAATTTAAATATGTAAGGATAGGCAGAATGTTGTATTCATGCAGGTATAACTAAGTTAAGTAAATGCAGGGATGTGCTCCAATATAGTTGTAACTTAAAAAGTAGAATCACATTTGGTAGAATGTTTTTTGTGGGTCTAAAAAAAGAGAGAATGCACAAATGAGTGACTGCTCATGAGAATGACTGACACATAGCTGACTTTAGTTTTACATAGTGTAAGTATGCAGGAGTGTACAGGAAAACTAATGTTTGAACAAAAAAGAGCTGGTTGTGAAAATGTGCAAGATTGTCTTATAGCAATTGTTGTGAATATGCAAGTGTTCTCGGGTTAGGATTTGGGTAAGGATTAGGTAAGGGGATAGATTCAGTGCTGTGCATGTTTGGTGCTGTTTGTGTTCTATGTCATGTTGTTTGTGTAGTGGTACAATAAGCCAGACCCCTTTTATTGGACTGAACATAACCATAAAAACTTAAAAAGTAAAAAAGTCATGAACATTCAGAAGCCATGTAGATGAAACACTTGGGGTCTTTAAAGGGTCATTTGCATATATCCCATGGGCCTCCTTTACAAAAGGTTTAAGGTATCACACAGTGAAAACTCTAGCTTGGCTGGGTGTATATGTGTGTGTGTGTGTGTGTGTGTGTGTGTGTGTGTGTGTGTGTGTGTGTGTGTGTGTGTATATATATATATATATATATATATATATATATATATATATATATATATTTATTTATATTTATTTCAGTTTGTTAACCGGGAAAATCCATTGGGCCAAGGTAACCCGTTTTCAATGGAGGTCCAAGGAGAAAAGCTCCAGATAGAAAGACAATATACAATATACAATGTATTAGTACAGCATATGAGAACAACAGTTTAACATTCAATATACAGCAAGGCAAGATTTTACATATCTTGAAATATATGAGCTGAGTCAATCACTTATAAGATATTAGCAAAAACAATAAATTTATGTTCATTTAATACACTACATGTATTTAGGCAAAGGAATTTTAAAGAGATGAATTGAAGCAGTGGCAGAGATTAGAGTAGAATAGAATAGGGATAGGTATCAGGAATTAGGTAGGATGGGTACAGGAGCACTCCCAGAGGGAGTAGAGGTGAGAGTGGAGTAGGGTTTTAAAGGATGGTAGGTTAGGGGTAGTTCTAATTAAAGGGGGAAGAGAGTTCCATAAGCTGGCAAGGGAGAATGATAGTAGAAGTTGCCCTGGTGTGTGTAAAGGCTTGTAAAGTTCTAAGAGGTTCTGATTTGTGGATCTAAGTGTTCTATGTGACTGGTGAAGTTTTAAGGAAGAGGAGAGTGATGGATAGTTAGAAGGTTTGAAAATTAGCTTGTGTGCCGTAGTTAGTTGAATGAAATTTAGGTAGCTTGGGAGTTCCAACCAATTTAGAGCATGTAGGGAGTTGCAATGGTGAGTAGAGGATTTGGATCCTGTAGCAAACTTTGAAATTTTGTTATAACATGAGGAAAGTTTAGATTTTAGGGATGATTGGAGGTTAGAGAGTAGCGGAGCTCCAAACAAATGGGAGGGTAGGAGGTAGGTGTTAGATAGGAGTTGTCTAGAAGAGAGAGAAAGGTGGCGCCTGTGTTGATAAAGCATACCAAGTTTTTGATGAGTCTTTTTAATATTGGTTTGTAGGTGGATATAAAGTTTTAGCTTGTCATTGATAAGAATGCCCAGAAATTTTGTATGGGGAACTATTTCAATAGTTGTTTTGTTTAGGCTAAGTATAGAGAAGGATGCTTTGTCAGCAGCAGTATGTCTAGAAGGGGTAAAGATCATTATTTTAGATTTGGAGGCATTTAGGGCTAGGTGATTGTTAAGCATCCAGGACTCAGTGGAGGAGAAGGCTTCTTAGGTAAGGTTTATTAGTAAAGGAAGAGTTTTGGCTGGGCAGATGATAGTGGAGTTGTCTGTGTATTGCACCAGTTTAGCATTGGGGATCTTTTGGTGGAAATCATTGATGAAAATGTTAAATAGTAAAGGACCCAAAATAGAGCCTTGGGGTACACCTGTTGGGGTGTGAAGGAAAGAGGAAGTGCAGTAGTTCCATTTTACAGCTTGTTCCCTGGCTGAGAGATAGCTGGAGAACCATTTGATAGATGAAGAGGAGAGATTAAGATGGGAGAGTTTAGAAAGTAGAAGCACATGAGAGACAGTGTCGAAAGCTTTAGATAGGTCGAGGAGGAGCGTAGGAACTATGTTCCCAGAGTCACGAGCAGAGTTAATAATTTTGAGGAAGGAAAGAAGGGCAGTGGTGGTGCTATGTCCTGGTATAAACCCATGTTGGGTAGGAGTTAGGAGTTGGTTGTCCAATAGGTAGGGTAATAGTTGGAGGTGAATACATTTTTCAAGTATCTTAGAGATAGGGGATAGGATAGCAATAGGGCGAAAGTTGGAGATTGAACAGTTTGTACCTCCTTTATGGAGGGGGATGATGAAGGTTTTTTTCCAGAGGTATGGTACAAAGGACTACTGAATGGAGTGATTGATTAGGATGCTGATTGTAAGGGCTATGCCATCAGCAGCTAGTTGGAGAAAGCTGGGTGGAATGTCATCTGGGGCATTAGAGCAAGGTTTTAACTTTTGTAGGAACTTTTTTATAATGTGGTAGGGATGGATTTGAGAGTAAATAGGGAGGACTTAGGGTTCATGGATGTTAAGTTTTTGTTATCAGTTAAGTTTGGAGGGATGTTGTTAGGGAAAGAAGAGGTGAGTTTGCCTATGGAGTCAATGAACAAGGAGTTAAATTGGGTAGCTAGGTGGAGGTCTGGTGTGTCTGGGTCAGGGCAAAGGTTTTTTTTTTTGCCTGGGGATAATATTGATGAAATACTATTCCAAAATTTTCTGGGGTTGATTTTATGATTATTTTGAAGTTTAAGGTAGTAGGAGTTGCGGTCGGTGGCTATTTTATTTACTTGATTTCGCAGTTGCTTGTATTCGGCAAGAGAGTTGGGGGTTTTGCATTTTTGGTAGTATTTCCAGATTTTATCTCGGTGATGCATAAGTAGTTTTGTGTCTTTAGTTAGCCAGGGGGCTGATTTGGATCTGAGTCTTTTAGTTCTACTGGGGGCGAAGTGGTTAAGCATATCAGTGAAAATTCTATTGAAATGTGAGACTGCGGCATCTAAAGGGAGGGATATATATATATATATATATATATATATATATATATATATATATATATATATACACACACACACACACACACACACACACACACACACACACACACACACACACACACACACACACATATATTTACACACATGCAAATATATATATATATATATATATATATATATATATATATATTTACATACACATATAATATATATGTGCAGTCATAATATATCTGCATTACTCTATATGTGCTTATAGATAGATGGTATGAAATTACAAGAAATGCATATGTTTTTTAAAGTATGTAGACAAAATGAATGAAGGCCGAAGTCATTTCTACTAGTTAATGTTAACCAGAAATTAGGTTTTAATGTGATATTGATGTAAAAACTGCATGTCATTCTAAAGAGTGCAACTTTTTTCCAGAATATTAACTGCACCTACAATATGGCTGACCAGAGCTAGCCGTCAGACCTTAGGCAGAGTGGGTAGGGGACAAAGTATTAAGTGTTTGACCTGTATTAAATGTTTTGCATGCTGTACTGCTCAGTTCTTTTCATCACTAAGTAGGTATTGTAAGCATTACATGTAGTTAAAAAGTTAACTAGTACACAGCGTATTACAGATTACAGTGGTCAAGGATAGGTTCTTGTTAAATTCAGCAGTCTTTAAGGAAATGTATCTTTGCCATTAAGAGCAATGCAATGGCAGGTTATCCTTCCTCCTTCATCCATCACCAGACACTTTGGTGCCTCTCAATGCATCTCAATGCGTATATCTTAGAACACTTTCTTATATCAAAATGTAAAGACATTAGGAATGGAAAGGAAAGAAAAGGAAAGACTGTCAGGGAGTAAGGAGAACAGTCATTAATGGTAGCACTTTGCATTAGTCTAACACGGCCTGTTGTAGTATTTGCATAAATAATGCATCCATTGTATAACATCTATAAGAAAAAATTCTATAAGAAAAAAATGTATTCATTTCCTGTGCACACAGCTATAGCATAGATAAACAAGTATGTAATCCTTTTCTTCTCATTTCTATAACTGAGGAGGAGCACCAATATAATAAGGAACAACCTTAACGGAGACTGAAATGTTTGACAGAAGGGGATTGTGAGTATTAATTATTTCATTAAAGAAGTATAAAAAAAGACAATCATGCATCACCTGCTCCATTCATAGGTTCATAGGTTCATAGGTAGGTGCTAGGCTATTGGCCCTAGGACTTATATAAGCCTAGCAAAAAAGGTACCTTGGCTTTTGCCACCCAAGAAAATTATTTTCCTGTGCTCCTGTCGAGCAGAACCACAGAAGTGATTCCCGGGGTGAATTTCCTATTTCCCATCCAATCATCAAGATTTTTCTTGAAGAGTGCTAATGAGGAGCTCTGTTTGACATAGGTAGTCTGTTCCAGAGTATGGAAAGTCTCTGGGACAGGAATCTTTCCCTCCAGCATGTTCTGTTTATTGTGGTGACAAGGTTTAGGTCCCTACAGTGTGTAGTTCAGAGGGATTGGGATTTCTTTAAGTGGAGCATGTCCAACAGCTCTGGGTTTGACATAGCTTTGTATGTTAGGCAGAGGTCACCTCTGAGTATGCAATATGTGACGGAGTAAAGCTGGAATTATTTGAGACGGTCTACATAGGGTATCTGTTTGAGGCCAGTAATCCTCTTTGTGAGGTATTTCTGTGGCCTCTCCAATTGTTGTAGATGTCTTGTGAGGTACATACCAAAAGGGGAGCTGTACTCTATAATGGGTCTAATGAGTGATGAGTAGAGGGGAACAATGACCTCTTTTTTTCTGGATGAGAAACCTTTTGTGATGAGGTGTGCCACGTAGAAGGATTTTCTGACCACTGTGGTGATGTGATTATCAAAGAAGAGACTACTGTCCACCTGTGTCCCAAGGTCTCTTATCACACTTTCAGTGTTAAGTAGACTACCACCTATGTGGTAGTTCATGGGTACAGAGTTTTTACCAAAGGGGATGACAATGCACTTTTTGGCATTGAGCTTCAGGCCATGGCTTTGACACCAGGCATCTGTCTCAGTGAGGCCCTTTTGTAGGATGCCAACATCGTTAGGAGTTTTGATTATGGCTCCCAGTTTGCAGTCATCTGCAAACTTCGTTAGCCAAAGACCTTCTGTGTTAGTCTGTACTTCAGAGAAGTAGATACCAAAAGGAGAGGACCCAGGACTGAACCCTGTGGTAGTCCACTTGTCACTGGTCTGAAGTCGGATTTGGAGTCTGCTACTTTCACCGTGTGGGTTCTGTCCATGAGCCAGTTGGCAACCCATCTTGTGACATAGGGATTTATACCTAGTTTAGTGAGTTTATCTATAATTCCAGAGTGGGGAATGGTATCAAAAGCCTTGGCGAGATCTAGATAGGCTGTGTGAACCACCTTACCCCCATCTATGACTTTGGTGACTGCTTCAAAGAAGTCTATTAGGTTTAGGAGACATAATCTGCCTTTTACAAACCTGAACTGGGTGGGTTCCAGAGTTTGGAGATTACCAATGTCTTTGTTTATGATTTCCATGATGATACGTTCCATGGCCTTGCAGACCAGGCTCGTCAGGCTAATGGGGCGGTAGTTCCCGGGGTCCATCATGGCTCCCCCTTTGTGGAGTTTGATAACTGTCCCGGTGCACCATTCAGTGGGCACAAAGCCTGAGGTGAGGCTATGATTGAACATGGTACTCAGCTGGGGTGCCAGTTTGTTCTGTAGTTCATGTAGAATGCAGCCTGGGATATTGTCAGGTCCCATGGATGCTGTGTTCTTGGCTTTGGAGAGTGTGTTTTTTACCTGTGCAACTGTGATTACAGGAACTTTGCATTCTTCCAGTATAGAGATGGGCCCTCTAGGGGGTGAGAGGGGGTAAAGTTAGCACTGAACCTATCTGCCAGGATGTTGGCAATATCAGTTGGTTCTCTATATTTAGTGCCATTGTCCTGTAACTCAGAGCAGATCTGAGTGTTGCCATTGAGATTCTTGACATAGCTATAGAATGCTTTGTGGTTGTCTTTAGAGTCAGTGGCAATTTTGTTTTCATAATTAGATTTGGAGGATTTTATGAGGGATCTCAGCTTATTACTGAGGCTGACCAGGGAGCTCCACCAGTCATGGGGTTTTACTCTTTTTTGCAACAGTTTCTTTCTTCTTTTGTAGTGTTTGTTTATGGCAGAGGACCACCAGATTGGCTTCCTTTTTTTGGAGGATAGCATCTTGGTTCTATTAGGGACAGCACGATCCATGCACTCGTGTAAGTGCTTATAAAGTGCATTTGTGTAGGATTCAGCAGTCATACCTCTATTGTCCGTCTGCAAGGATGTCATGAAGTTTGCCACTTCTGTCTTAAGAAGTGTGAAGTTGGCTTTGGAGAAGTTTTTTACAGTGGTTTCCCTAATGGGGGGGTGGGGGCGGGATGTGGATGTCTAGGGTGATTAGCATGTGGTCGGATCTCACCAACGAGGAATTGACCTTTGTTTATGTGGATGTCTAGGGTGATTAGCTTGTGGTCGGATCTCACCAACGAGGAATTTACCTTTGTTTATGAGTTCCATGATGATACGTTCCATGGCCTTGCAGACCAGGCTTGTCAGGCTAATGGGGCGGAAGTTCCTGGGGTCCATCGTGGCTCCCCCTTTGTGGAGTGGGATAACCATGTTGGTAATGACCAGGTCTAGGATATTGGTGCCTCTGGTGGGGGTATGAATAAGTTGATCCAAGGCATTGGAATTAGCTGAAATCCCCCATTAGGGTGTTGGGTTGTACCCTAATATTTTTCAGGGTATCAAGAAATGAGGAGTGGGAATCCTAGGGCATGGTGGGGGGTCTGTATCAAGCTACAATTTGGATTGCGGTCTTGCCCAGAGTTAGTTGCACTTGGATAATGTTGGATGCATTATGCTGTGCAACTAGCCTGGAGGTGTGGATATCCTTAATGAATATGCACATACCTCCACCTTTATTGCTTCAGTCCAGGTTAGGTGGCCGAAAGGTGTGGTATAAATTATAGCCTGGTAATGCAGGGGTGCTCTTTGGAGCTTTGAACCAGGTCTCTATCACTGCATAGATGTCGATGTTCTTCATTTTAAGGAGTGCCTCGAGTGAGTGCATTTTGAGGTTTAGACTTCTAGCATTGAGTAGCATTATCCTCAGATTTTGCTTGCTTGTACCTTTTACGGTGGTGAATTTGTCATTTGAACCTTGCCTAAAAAGGCACTATAGGGGTGGCAAGAGCCTTAGCCAGTATCTGAAATCTCAAGGGTGACAGGTGCAGGCCATCTCTGGCAAAGCATTGTGGTCTGTCGATCATGTCATCCCAGGCAGACAAATACTGGATCTCCTTAGAATGACACCAGAAGCTTAGCCAATTGTTGAAGTCAATCATTTTGTCCTTGTACTGTGGTATAATTCTGGGTGATGGCAGGATGCTACTGAGGGCTAGGGTCATACCTGCCTGGGCTACAAGATCGGAGAGCTCCTTCATGTCTCTTTTCATGTAGTCCAGGGAGGTACATCTCAGGTCATTCACACCAACATGGACAATGACAGAGTCATATTTGTACCTGTTGTGGAGTGACCTGAGTGCGTGCGTTGTATGGCACATGACAGGCAGCTGACAGTAACTTTCTCCTTGTTTAGCCTGGTGAGTGGAACATCAGTGTGCCTGACTATAGAGTCACCTTTGACTAGAGTGTTGGGTACGTTGTTATGCCTTATGGGCTGTGGTTGAGTGGCACACTGAGATTGTGGGCTATGTGTCATTTGGGTTGTGTTGGGGGGGGTGAAGTTTGCTTGGGTTTCGGCTTTGGAGGTCCCTCTTGCTTCAGGAGGTTTTTATTGAGAGCCTCCGTGAATGTAGGTGTGTGTTTTGCGTTTCTATGTGTGTGCTTTGGTGGTGTAGATTTTGAGGAATTATGTGATGAGTGTGGTGTGGTGCAAGTGTTTACCTTCTCCTCTTGACTGTCTATTCCAGTCTTGGGTGCAGAGAGCTTTGCTTCCATTTAGGCTATATAAGTGCATCTCTCACAGGTTGTAGTGTTGGGTGGTAGGAGGAGAGGGTTGTCTGTGTACATGAGGCAACTGCTGCATTGCCCCAAGATGCCCAGATTCATCACGTAGACAGGAGAAAACACCGGGAGCTGACCCTTAGACATGACTGGATAGGTGCTTATTTATTAAGTACTAAAAACTGCTTTCCTCTTGTGTCATTCCATAGCAAAAAGTAAGGTACTGTGCTACAATTTTTACTGAACTCTTTCAAATATAAATGGTAATTAGAACAGAAGTGCACAAATAATTAAATATCCGTAAGTAACCTTTGCACCAAAGTCAACAGTGGTACCATTTGGCAGCATTATTAATTGATGTAATATGTAGTACCAATTCATGCAGTACACCTGTTAAAAATGTTTACTATGCAATGCCAATAAAATATTGTAACAGCAATGTAGGAGACCTTCTTGTCTCTATTTTGAGTCTCTCTTTCCCTTTCCCTTTCTCTTTCTTATTTATTTGTTTATTTGTGTATTATTTTCTACTTTTTCTTTCTTTCCTTCTTATATTTCCTTTTCCACAGGTCTAGAGATCCCAAGGGCAGCCGAACCTTGTATTTCCCAACCCAGGGATATCTTTACAATGTTGGGGTAGTGGGTCTGGTCCTTTGGGCACCCTGGTGTGGTGCACCTAGAAATCAGTGAAAGGTGTGAGTTGCAGGACCTGGCTCAGGAAGTAGGTGAGCAGGCATCCCAATGAAAGACCTCCTCTAGTGAGTTAAAGACTCACTTTCCTGGTCATCTCTGTTCACCAAGCTTTTGGGGGGCTCCAGCTCCATGTCACTGAGGTCCCCTACTAGGTACATCAGGGATAACTGAGGTCTTCTGGACCAGGGTGGGATGTGTTCCAATACTTCTTCACCCTTCCCATTTTGTGTTTGTCTGCCATCTGTATGTGATGTCTGTCTTATATGTCTTTCATGTTACATGCTTTCCTCAACTCTTCCCTAGTTCTCACTTTATCTACTATACCCTCATCCATTCTTCCTTCCCCAACTTCCCTGTTATATAAAAAAAAATAAAAAAATGAGAAGTAGAGGGGATTATACCCCCCAAAACATAGTACACCTACTCTCCCATCTCCTCTGGCACAACTTGTCTTCTCTATTCCCTATTTCTAACCATCCTATCTTCCCCTTTCCAGTTTTAAAAAAACCCAAACAGGATGTCTACATAAGGACACCCATACATTTAGTAAATAATACCTTATATCACTTTTACATTTTCTTCTACATGGTTGCTCAGAGTGCTGATCTCCTTAAAAGGAGTGCCAGTAATATATGTAAAGTTTTACAATCAGATACAAAAATAAAAGTAACCACCACTTTAATCGCTTTCACTCACTTTAATTCAACTGAGCTTCTTCAGAAAAATTGCCTCACGCACTCCATTCATTTAAACATAACGTGTTACAAGCTCACATGACTCAAACCTTAATTAAGTTAATATAAAACTAAATGAATAATTAAATCAGTATAAGAATATAAATGTAAATATAAATCCATTTGTGTATATAAATATATATGTTTTGTAATATAAAATCATTTCCAGTAATGATAATTTCATACCAACCAAATTGCAAAAGTAATTATCTAAGCTTTGCTAATAACAAAAAAAATTTGATGTTAATAGTGCCATTAAGGCCAGGTGTTTGATCAGCTATCAAAGATATTTGCCATAAACTTTCATGACATTCAAGTAATGTCTTGTAATCCCCAGTAAATAAATCAGAATTGACTCTTTCTAACACAAAAAAGGAAAACTTCTTAAAAGAGGGACAAATACTGGCATGAACTGCCAAAGCATTGGTAATGTCTTTCTTTTTTATGGCCAAACAATGCTCATAGATCCTTTTGTTAAGGGCTCTAATAGTCTTGCCGATATAAAAACAGTCACATAAGTCACATTTGGCACAGTAAACAACATTTGTGGTATTGCAGGTATATCGATCTCTAGCCCAAAAGGTCTTACCAATGTGTTTAAATTCAATACAGGAAACATTATTAATGAACCTACATTGTTTACACCGTCCACATGAAAAACTACCTAAAATGTTGGATCTTATAACTGGAACTGCGCTTTTATTGTTTTCTAATATTGACTTGATGCTAATACTCTTTTTGTAAGTAAAGAGTGGTTGGTCCCCCACAATCTTGACTAATTCTGTATTCCCCATCATAACTTTCCAGTAATCCAAAATAATACTTTTGATGTGTGCCATCTGATTACAAATAGGAATAGGAAAGGCAAAGGAATCATCAATGTAACATCTATAAAACAGAATGTTGTCCAAATAAGGGGGAATGTGTAGATGTTTTAATTCCCAACTGGCCATAATCAAGTTGGCAAATGAAGGGGCTACCCTTGACCCCATTGCAACTCCAGATGTCTGTTGAAAAAAACAGTTGCCAAATTTTAAAAAATTGTTGGTTAGAATCAATTCCATCAAAATGCAAACAGTGTTAGTAATGTTGTTTTCAAAATATTTATATTGTGTTAAATACTCCCTTAAATATTCTAATCCAATTTCTTGATCAGTGCTGGTGTACAATGAAATGTCATCAAGACTAGCAAAACAGAAATCACCAAAAATCTCAACTTCACTAAGCAGTTCTAATAAATGCCAAGAGTCACGCAAGTAAAACCTAGACTCTTGTACTGCTGGATTAAATAAACTATCCAGCCAAATCGAAATAGGCTCAGTCTTAGAGTAATCAGCAGACACTATAGGTCTAAAAGAGGGGTTGGTATGATCTTTATGTACCTTTGAATACTCAACTTGTAAATATTCATAAGTGTCAAAATCAAAATATTCTTCACAAAACACATTGAATAACATTGTGTCAAGTTTAAAAAAACAGCTTTTGATGAAATCACTGTTAACCACCTTATAACATTCATCATTATTTAATGAAGCCAAAATGTCTTCTTCATACTTTGCTGTTTTCATAACCACTATTGAACCCCCCCTTATCTGCTTTCATAACTCTAAGCTCATTGTTTTTACTTAAATCACTAAGAGCCCTTCTTTCACCTTGGGAAAAGTTGGAAACATAAGTGTCTCCCCTTAGGTGTTTTAACTGTTGTTCACAAAGTGTACCAAACACCTGTATAGTGGAATTTAAGGCTGGATTATACATACTTTTTTTCTTAAAATTAACTGATTCCTTGCTAACCACTGAAGTGTTGTCAAAAATAAATTTTAAGTTAAGTTTCCTTAAATATAACCTAAAATCTACAATCAACCTTGCAACATTAACAGTCTTGGATGGAATGAAAGAAAAACCACGTTTCAAAACAGAAACTGCATCCTCACTTAATTCTTCACCACTTAGATTCAAAACATTAATGTCAAATGCTTGTTCTTTTTCTGACCCTTCCCCTTCCCCTTCCCTCCATTCTTGGTCTGTTCTTGTTGCGACCACTTTGGAGTCTTTTTGTTGCCATAGGAATCCATCAGAAAAGAGCCGGCTGCATTGACTGTAGCAAGTGGGTCAGCTGGCCCCTGACCCTCTTGACCAACCATAACTCTATTGTTTTGAACCATGTAATTTTGATTTTGATGTTGATTTCCCAAAGTATTTAAACCACTGCATGTATTGTTTTGGTTTTGATTGGCACCCAAGTTAGTTACAGTGGCATAAGATAATTTCTTCCCCTGTCTCAAAGTCTTGAAATTTAGTGGGTAAGCTGAACCTGTGGAATATGAAATTAAGTCTCTCTTGAGCTTAGCTCATTTTCTCACAATAACAGACGTCCTGTGTCTATCCACTTTTGCTGTAATATCAGAGTATAAGGTATAAAAGGAAGAAAAACAGGGCGACTGTTTAATACTACTGTCAAGTGCTTCCAATTCCCGCTTAATAGAATTAATATCTTCCTTGTAATGTATGACCAAGGCTTTCATTAGCGAAATACCAGTGTTGTTAAATAGTTCCACTAGTTCTTTGTAAAATGTGTCACCATGTGTGACACAGTTTGGAAATTTAAAAACTCTCAGTCCTTGTGGCACACAATTCAATCTAATGTTCTCTTCAAAATATAATGCTCTAATTGTAAAGAGACTACTTTAATCGCTAGTTTTTCAAATTTGAAAATGTTATTCTTGCAGGACTCAAAACAATTGTCAGCATCATTATCCCTTGTAACACTTACTTGTGTGGGGTTGATGTCGTCCTTTACACCAGAAAATGGATTAGAATCAAGTTGAAAAATATTTCCAATGAGATCTTCATTGACCAAATGTGAAGGTAATAAATTAACACCCTTGTCGGCACTAAGAAATCGGCCCTCCTCCATTGTTCTGAACGTGTATACCAGAAGCCTCTACGTTAACACAACGTGCTTCATCACTCTGATTATGGTTGCCACGGTAACCTGAAGTACCAGAAAGACTCAAAAAACCTTCACAAATAGCCCCTTAATGATAGAGGCAAGCTGGTCTGAAAATCCAACAGAATCTCCAGGAGTGGAGTGTATCGTGAGATTCAAATTGCTGTCCTGTGTTGATTTGCCTCCAATCATGGTGAAAACCAACAAGTCGTCAAACACAAGAAAATGAAACTAGAAACAAGATAAAAAGAAAACACCAAAACCAGGAGACAATAAAATCCAATCACAAGACTGCAGCTTTAGCACTTTCACTCACTTTAATTCAACTGAGCTTCTTCACCTCAGCTTGTCCTATTTTGAAAATTATAAACAGAGAGAGAAATGCTGACCTGATCGATCCACATAGAAATTCTAACAATTTTTCCTTTGCCTTTCCTATTCCTATTTGTAATCAGATGGCACACATCAAAAGTATTATTTTGGATTACTGGAAAGTTATGATGGGGAATACAGAACTAGTCAAGATTGTGTGGGACCAACCACTCTTTACTTACAAAAAGAGTATTAGCATCAAGTCAATATTAGAAAACAATAAAAGTGTAGTTCCAGTTATAAGATCCAACATTTTAGGTAGTTTTTCATGTGGATGATGTAAACAATGTAGGTTCATTAGTAATGTTTCCTGTATTGAATTTAAACCCATTGGTAAGACCTTTTGGGCTAGAGATCGATATACCTGCAACACCACAAATGTTGTTTACTGTGCCAAATGTGACTCGTGACTGTTTTTATATCGGCAAGATTATTAGAGTCCTTAACAAAAGGATCTATGAGCATTGTTTGGCCATAAAAAAGAAAGACATTATCAATGCTTTGGCAGTTCATGCCAGTATTTGTCCCTCTTTTAAGAAGTTTTCCTTTTTTGTGTTAGAAAGAGTCAATTCTGATTTATTTACTGGGGATTACAAGATGTAATTTGATGTCATGAAAGTTTATGGCAAATATCTTTGATAGCTGATCAAACACCTGGCCTTAATGGCACTATTAACATTAAATGTTTTTTGTTATTAACAAAGCTTTGATAATTAATTTTACAATTTTGTTGGTATGAAATTATCATTACTGAAATGTTTTTATATAACAAAATATATATATATTTATGTACACAAATGGATTTATATTTACAGTGATATTCTTATACTGATTTAATTATTCATTTAGTTTTATATTAACTTAATTAAGGTTTGAATCATGTGCTCTTGTGACACGTTATATTTAAATGAATGGAGTGTGTGATTCAATTTTTCTGAAGAAGCTCAGTTGAATTAAAGTGAGTGAAAGCGCTAAAGCTGCCGTCTTATGATTGAATTTTATTGTCTCCTGGTTTTGGTGTTTTCTTTTCATCCTGTATCTAGTTTCGTATGCTTGTGTTTAACCATCACTTTACACTAAAATGGTTAAATTTGCTTATAACCAGACTAGTTTTAATCCATTTTTTGAAAGTACAGACAGTCCAGAAGCTATTAGTCATTTCTGCACAGGCCTTCACTTTCACATAGTCAGCACCATTAACTAGTGCTGAGTATATATGCTTTAAGGCATAGCGGCATTCTTTGCCATTTGGCCTTGCATACATAAATACATACCCTGGAACTATGAACATCAAGCTAAATTTAGAGGTGTTAAAAGAGTTAGACAATCTAATATATATTGGCAAGGTAACCATTTGAAATGTGGGACCCACTACAGCGAGTCCCGCAACATAGAGACTGAATGGCTGAAAGAATGGACTTACATATACTAAGTCCAAGATGGCCATTTCTCGGAATTTTCACTTTTCTTTGAGGTATGGTAATCTCAGAGTTGGTATATATAAGTGTGGGGGTTACGGGGGGGGGGGCTTGCTCCCCTGAAAAATAACAAAAACAAAAAGAATTTTAAAGGTGAAGAATGATCTTCAAGATTCACTCTTCTGGATTTTTGGTCTTTTTTCAGCTTATCAGCACTCGGCATTTTGACTGCCAGCATTTCAGTAGGGAGCCATTGGTAATTAATCCTATAACTCTGGAATTTTTAGAATAATGAAAGCTTGTTTGAGTGTACTTGTGAATGGCTTTACACGCAGATTCATACCACTATTCCTAAGAGATGTTTTACCATGATGTAAATTGATTTAAACATTAATAATCAAAATACAGGTGTGTGGTGTGTTTTAAAAGCATGCATATAAGCCATGAGCTAAGTAAAAAAAAAAAAAAATAGCTAAAAATTAAAAAATAAGTAAATAAAAATCAAGACACAAAGTGCCATACCACTAGAAATGGAATTCACACTCCAAGTAGAACATATGAACATACTGCAACCCTATTGTAAAACACAAATAAAAAAAAAACACCTTTGTTAGATGCCCAGTATGCTTTTGATGCTGTTGAAGGTGGTTTAGAACCAAAAAGATACTAAGTTTTTTAAAGATGATGATATTGGTCTAAGTGTTTATTTAATGATTTTTGGACTTTGTGTCTTTTGAAGACATAAGGGTGGAGATAAAGTTTGACAGTCCTCATTTCCTTCTAATGATAATAGTTTTACATGATCTTCCAAGAAACAGAAAACATTCCACAACAAATGCACAAAATGTGATCAAAAGATCTTGCATGTACATTTATTGAAGCTTGTATTTAATGTGTGAGGCAGTAGACCCCATACTCACCATGTGAGGGCACCACCATTATATATCATAATTAACCTCAAGGCTGCTACTACTCAATAAAAATGTAATGACATGCTTTTTGTATGGATTCAATAATAATAATGATGATGATGATGATGATGATGATGCAAAACATCTTTTTGATTAAACAGCTTCATTTTTTGAACAAGTACTAGGGTAGGAGGTAGGGAAGAACATCTTATGACAAGCATGTGTGGTGTTGTGGCCAAGTTAAAACACTGGGTTCGAATGCATTTGCTAAAAGTGTTTCCTCTTAAATAACCCTCTCCCATATGTACAGTGTCTTCTGTTGTCTCTGTTTTCTGGGGACCTGTGTACTGTTTGTAGATGAGATTATTGCAGGTCAGCAAGCTGGTGATTGCAAGCATCAGCCAGGGAGAGTTAGCAACTTCAAGCAGTGAGATTATCCATGCCATTAAATGAAGGACATATTTGCAACAACAGAGGCATTGGATCAGGTAAAAAAGGTGGGGAACAGGTTGCTGTTGATGATAGACAATTCAGGGTGACCCAAAGGGGAATTAAGAATACATTTATAGATCAGTTATGTGGCTTAGTAATTGGTTCTGTGTTTCATAACACTGGTGTCTAGGGTTTGGTTCTGATCCCAGCTCACTGCCTGTGCAGTATTTCTTATGTGAATTTCTGAAGAATGAAGGAAGGAACAGCTTAAAAGGTAAATTGGAAAGTAGGATTCTTTGCAAACCCTGGGCACCTCCCCTGACAAAATACTCTCCCTTGGTCTTTGAAAAAGAAGGTGGCACATGATACTCCCAAAGTTGTGACTGATACGATCAGACTCAGACACACTGGGGGACCCAAGAGTTGTCTGTCAGGAAATGCTGGGGTCTTTGACATAATTAGCTATACGGGGACAGCAATTAATTTAATTTAGCATTTTATACAAAGTTGAATAATATAAGTTATATAGCATGTGGCTGAACTGATCCATTGTTATATGCCTGAAAGAAATACAAAGACAATGAGCTGTCATTCTTTGTAAATGTACATATGGTAAGCTTAGTTTATTTGGTTACGATTCTTTAGATCTTATATTTCTCATGTTTTCTATGTCTGTTGTTTTTTTCCCTGCATCCTCTCTGTTAATTGGCTTTGCTCAGTATTGTGGACCTGGTCAACAAAATGGAATGAGTCAATGACAAAGGGACTGCTGAATTTCCTGAAAGCAGGTCAGTGGTTCCCCTTTTTAGTGTAGCGGCTGATTAAGCACAAGACAGGTGGTTTGCTTGAAACAACCATACTGGGTACCAGTGGGGCACAGTGAGCTCATGCATTATACATTTGGGCTTGGCTTTCCTTTTCATGCTATTCATTAAGAAAAAAAATGTACATTTACATGGGTATAATATAGATCAACAGCCAGGGAGGCTATCCTGATGAACAAAGTGTTATTATTTGAAAGCTTGCTGTAAAGTTTATATTTATTAAAGTTATTTCATGCGTATGTGTCACTACTATATGTTTTTTTAATTACTTAAAGCTTAACACAATTGTTCAAAGGCACAGTATAATATAGCATCAGAGGTCTAATTTTATCTAAATTAACTTTTGCTGCATAAAGACTGCGCTACGGCAAGCTGAACTGAAACCATCTATTTGTTGAATTTGCATGTTAAAATATTTTTTGTTGGTTACATTTATATAGAAGTTGTTATATTATTAAGGTTATATTAATACAAATGTTTAGGGAGAACTAGATTTGTGAAGCAGTAAAAAATATGAGTGTGTGTGTGTGTGTGTGTGTGTGTGTGTGTGTGTGTGTGTGTGTGTGTGTGTTATGTGTGGGTCTACCTCAACTCAATGAAATTACGTTTCACCAAAATGTAATTTGACGAGCTTTATTTCTCAAAAGTGCACTTTTGCGAAAAGACAAATAAGCGAACAGCAATGGGCGGATGTTTCTTAGATCGCGGCACAGTGGGGATAAGGGAATATTCCCTTTTCCTCACTGTAGTGCGATCTCGGAGTGAGAATTTAAAAGTAGCAGGGATGTGGGGGGGGGGTGCAAGGGAGCTTGCCCCCCTGCATAAATATGGTTAGTGTTGCGTTTCTTTTTATTTTGTTTGTTTTTTTTTAGATTAATCTGTTTTTCGCGAAAGTGCATTTTGGTAAAAGTGTACTTTCGTGAAAAACAGCTCTCGTTATTACGTTTCTTTGAAACGTAATTTCGATGGGTCAACAAGTAGACCCATATATATATATATATATATATATATATATATATATATATATATATCAATTATCACTGTGTGAGGTTTATCAGGGGATAGTTGCAGTTATCCAGAAAGGGAGAGAGAGAGAGAGAGAGAGAGAGAGAGAGAGCAAGAGGGAAACATCTTAGGAATATTTACCTCAAGAATTGCATTATGTTATTAGTAGCAGCAACATTACTGATTCTGTGCGTAGGTATACCCTTTAAGAGTGCAATTACAAATGAATTGAATACATTTACTTTCATAGAAACGGGATGTGTTGACATTTTAAGATTGCTTAGCTTAGCTAACCTGTACATTTTTCAACACAGCTGTTATAGAGGTCTTACTGGATTAAGATCAATAAGATGGTTGGTGGAAAGAAGGCAATGATTGTGGAACTGATGTCATTATTGGGCTTAGTAAGCTTTTCTTACACAGCCTTAGCCCCAGTGAAAAACTTGACCAGCACACAGGCTGGCTTGCTAAGATATGTAAAGAAATGCATCACAGTTTGAGGATCTCATGTATACTCAGAGGAGAGCTTACGGTCTGAGCAGAGCTCTTAGAATCCTGTAATTGTTGTTGTGGCTGATAGGACAACTAGATGCACAGCTCAGACGTGGAAATATGTACTGGCACACTGTCACACTGGGGGAATAAGGGAAGGGGGGTTATCTGTAGAAAAAGTGTTCCATGCAATTAATGCCAGTGTGGATGTCTTTCACGTGTGGGCACAACATACCTTTAAGAGGATAGTATTCCGCACTGACAATTAGTCTGTGGTCGTGGCTTGAAGACCAGATTTTTAAAATCTGAGTGCACAAATGCTTTTAAAAGTGGTTTTGATGAGTTTAAAGCTTACCATCCATTTTTCTTCTACTGTTCAGGAGCAAATAAAAATATTACTGACAGCTTGTCACGTTTATAGACTCATAGGCTCATGTCATTGGTTCCAGAGGTGGAGCAGCTTCAAATGCCTGTGCCCTAGAAGACATAGTTGACTGCTGGCATCAAACAGGTAATTTAATAAAAGAATCATGAAACCTAGTGCATGGAAGGTGTATAGCACTGTCTAGAAGGCCGTGTCACTCCAGTTAATTGTGTGGTACCTCATATTTAGGTGGCAAATGAAGGACAGTTCAGTCTATACGAGTCTAGCTGGCACTGTTAAATTTTGTAAACCAGATGTGAAGGTTGAAAGACTTGAAGCATTGCTAGACATAGGGATCACCAAGCTGTTCAGAGACAAACATTGAGTGCTACATGATTACCCTTGCTCATGGAATTTTTGATTTCATTAGATCCTTTTGTGTTATCTATGCTGTCTGGACAACACTAATCACATGTTTGTATCATAGGCCATTTAGAATCAGAGATCAGTGCGTAAGAAATTGATTCAGCTACTGAGGTAAATGTGTGGTGGTTTGCAAGGTTACAGTCATTAATTGGCTAAGGAGATTACAAGCTGACTAGTAGGGAAAAGGTCAAAAGCTTGCCCCGAGGAAGGATAGGCAGGACCTTACATACCCAAACAGGTGGGAAACTACCATAGGGATTCCTTGAAAAGGGCATCTCTGTAGAAATGAGAATGAGACACACTTATTGGCACATCATCATGAGGATGACTAGTAAATGTAGTACTCTCTAAGAAGGACTTAACCTGACTCACTTCACCAGTCTTTAAATTTGAATTCGTAATGTCCTGTTTTTGACATGATAGGGTTCCACAGTGAAGCGTATTAATAGGAATGATCTCTCATCTCAAGAGCATATTTATCATAGGCTAGATAAAAGATATGTGGACAAAAAATAGATAATAAAATAATAGTGAGATATAATTCAGAAAGGGGTTAATGAAGAAGTAATGCAGTCATGGGTTTAATCAAACTGGAAGTTTCATTGCCAACAAAAAGAAAAGAAGAAGGGGCAGAAATTGGTGATGTAAATACATCCTGTTTATATGATGTTTTCTTTTCAAAGCAGTTTGGTTTACTGGAGTCTTCATTGTATAAACTGGGGGAAAGGTGGGACAGTCAGCATTGTGGGAAGTAATTGGAACTGGATGTCATCCAGTGAATCCTATTTTAGAAAGGCCAAGATGAGAATCAGAGGTACCAGATGAGAAACATAGTCAACCAGATATGGGATACCCTAATGTTTTGTTATTAAATTTGAGAGCCATTGATATTGGTTTGCTTTTAAAACATGATGTGTGCAGGTCAATATGCAAAGATATTTTACTCCTAAAAAGGGAACCACTTGGGTCAGGGCAATGTGCAAGGATGTTTACTAAAGAAAAATCAATTTCTCAGTGTTGAAATTATATGGGCAATGATAACAGGCAAGTTTATTTGGAGAGCCATGGGCATGGACAGAAGGTATATGATCACCAGTATAGTGAGGCAGATGGCATGTTTGGAGTTCATGGTAGTGCAACACCATGGCATGGAAGGCAAGGATCTAGTAAGATTTTGTCAGTTGAGGTTCAGCTATCAGATGTGATTCTTGGGAAGTTCAGCCAGAAGTGTGGGCTGATTTTGTAAGAACTGTAGGGATGAGTAAGGCAGCCATTTTGCAGTGCGAGACAGCATACAAAAGCAGGACAGGAAAAAGGGGAAAGCTAGTCTAAAAGAAAAAAAAAAAACAAAGAAAAGAAATAAAACAACTGGAATTAAAATCTTTAGAAAAGGGTAGGAGCAAACTACATAGGAAAATGGGAATTGTGAGAATAATATGGGCAGGGGAGGAATGAGGTTTAAAAAAAGGCAAGACTTAAATGAGCTATGTAATGTTTGAAAATGACTGGATAGATTATGAGTGATGCATAATGTTTGCAAATGGGAGTGTGTCAGTATGGTTTGTGATGTATAATGCTTGCAACTAGAATTGTATTGGTGTGGTTTGTTTACATTTATATAACTGTATGATTGCCTATGTCATAAGTGATGGTTTAATAAAGATGTTTATTGTTTAAAAAAAAAGAAAAGAAGATGGGGGAGCTAGGTAGGATGGGGATTAGGCATTTATGTGAAGGTCAGAATACAGCCAGGTGGTTATAGTTGCAGCAGGTTTTGTCATAACATAAATTATAATAAAATGGGAAAGGCATCTAAGCCAATTTATTCCATTAAAAACAAACATTCCAGGTGCTTTAGCATGCAAAATATTAAAATTGCAACAATAACACCAAAAACAACAAAAACAATTATATGAAAAGCACTTAATAACATCACAACTAATCATATTATACAATTATTTAAGTAAAATCTTCCAGTCCACCTTATTATCATTATTTATATGTATATTCTCTTTAGAAATAGTCTGGCCTGGTATGTTAGATAAACTTTTTTAATGAAACTTCTTGAACTGTTTTTTTTTTTTTTTTACATTTTTTTTTTGTGAAAGGCCCTGAGTAATCCTCATGCCCATAGTAAAACACCATGCTCACATAGGGGAAAAAAGTGGCAGAAGATAATAAAAGAAAGAAATAATTAAAGAGTGGTCATAATATCAAATAGCACTACAGATAATATAATATGAAGAAACTTCTACAACAATTCCTGAACCATTTACCTTATGCTCCACAGGTAACATACAGCAACAGTATGCTAATGAGCAACTGGTGGGAAATTACTCATATTATGTACTTAAGTTTTCATGCTGCTGACACTGTAGGGTGCAATTTTATACATTGCATTCTGTCTCTGAATGTATTTTTTTGCTGATATCGTTCAGAGTCACTGATTAGGACTTTCAATGAATACTGTACGATGAATAGCTGCTCAATGTTCCTTGCTTCAATGGTAATGTAGGAAGCTGTATAATTATTTAGAAAACTGAGGCCTCTGTATAATTTTCTATGTCTGTCTTATAGATATCACCACTATTCAAAAGCCTTACATGTTTTATATGCTCTTCTAATTTATTTGAATGCTCAGAAGTACAGCAGTTGCTTGAATTATATTTAGCATCTTATGGAGATGAACACTTACAAAACCATTAACCTGTCTTCAAAATTGAAAAATGTTTTATTTGGAATTTTTAAAATTCTTATCATTAATTTGCATTATGTTATTTATATTATGTGACAATGTTATTCCCAGATATTTTATTTGGCTTTCTAATTTTGCTTAAAAAAATTCAATACAAGTTTGCAAATTATTCAAGTCTAAAAAATAGCAGAAGCTGTATTTTCATTAAACTAAAAACAGAATTATGCAATGACTTTTATAATAAGCTTTATTACTGAAATTTCAGTTTACTTTGCTGTCAATAAGTTGTCATCTGCAAATAATAACATTTTGATTCAGATTTCCCTTATATAATAAAACTTTTAACATGATTTTGTCTAATTGAGTTTGCTAAAGAGTCCATAGCTAGAGAAAATATTAATGAAGACAAATGTCATCCTTGTTTAGTTTTTATGTCAAATGATCCAAATTAAATACTCCTGTCTGAATATAAACCTTTGGGTCTATGTATGCATGTTATTGATTTAGTATACTCTTCCTGAAATCCAGAATTCTTCCATATCTTAAATAAGTTTTTCAAATTTAAAGAAACAAGTGTTTTTGAATATCTAAATGTATTACCCTTAGTTTTTTATTTTTATATCCATCATCATCAGTTGTAGTCAGTGTTCATTTAGTTTACTGACTAGCTAGGAATCATATTATTAATATTACTTTTCATTTCTGAAAGATTTGGGAATCTCAATATTAACTGATTGTTTTTTTTTCAGATATTTTTATTAACATTCTGTTTTGTAAAAAATCTACATTTTAATTTCTCTAAACACTATAGCACACTTGTTATTTATTTATTTATTTATTTATTGCATGATCATTTTAAAATAGTATTTCTTCTATATCTGTAATCTTTTTTGTTTTTTACTTCTTGAATCTTGTATGTTTACTATACTATTAGTTGTAGACATTAAATTTAATATTTTAGTTATTAATCAGTGTAATCTTTTGAACTCAGAGGTAATATGAAAGCTTGACTTTTTACTAATGCTACTAATATTTTATGATTTAGGATTTGTTAACAATCTTATCCAAAGTATTGATGTATTGATAAATATATCCTCCTTTTTGAACTGTTATTTTAGCAGTATATAGATATTTTTGAATTGCATTACTTTATTACCCTATTTCTTAATGCTGTACCTATGCAATGTGCATATTTGCCATACGTGTAATATTAAAATATATCCAATAGAATGGTATCTACTTCACCACTATCATTAAATAATATAAAGTTTTCTATTTTAAACTGTTTTTAAACTGATCTAAATGTGTTAGCATGAATGTATTCTGTAAATTATGCACAATTTATTATTAACTGTAAACTTTATAATCAATTCATTATGATCTGAGAAAGGAGTATCTACTATCTTAAAAGAAACAGAACTTAATTACTGTGTTGATTGCACAATACATTTTTAATTGATAGTTTTATATAAAAGTAGGAAGGGCCAGGATGATCTTTGGTTCAGAAGAAGTTTCAGTTAATACTTTAGGTGAGATAAAAGCACTTAACTGCTGTAATTACAGTGATTTTTTTATTGTCTGAATACATTTTTTTATTTTAACCTTCTGGTATAGTGAATGTGAAATTGAATTGAGCACCTGGTAATTCTCTGAACAAATGTTATTCATTTCTGATTTGTAGTATATTTAGTAGCGTTCTTCATCAGTGATTGTTTTTGGTTTGGTACTATCTTAAAAGACTCAGTCTTAGTTTACTAAGTTCTTTTGAAATTGATATCTTGTTAAATACTCGTTGACTCCAAAAGGCATTTGAATAATGTACAAATATTAAATAATATAGATCTCTAAACTTATTTAATATTTTACATTTAATAGCTTCATTCAGTTTTTAATATTTTGGCTGAGACTGATACTCTGGGATCCCCTTTGGCACTTGCATCTGTCCTTTCTAAACCACAAATTAAATATTTTCATGATATAAGGTTTCCTTTCATATTATTTGTAGAGTATCTGAATAATGTTTATGTTGTAATTTCTCACCAAGTCTTGGTATTTAATGCAGGTTTCAGATTTCAAAAATACTCATATCCTAGGCAAACTATGAAAAAACTATAAGTAAACAAATTCTAAGAAATGTCATAAGCTTGAACTGTATTTTTGGGTGCTTTCATCCAAGTAGCATACAAATTCTTTAAGAATTTTGAAACAATATAGATAGCTTATTTAAATTCAGTAAAAGTCTCATGATATAACTCAGTTGACACACTCACATGAATTATAAAATAGACCTGTTTCTCATTTATTCCTACTAAAACACTGAGCACTTTAAAAAATGTGAATAGTGCATACAAAACTGAAATAATATGCTAATGTGGTAGGGCTTGCAAGCATGTAGTTTCCAGGTTGTGAGCACGGATCCCTAGGCAAAGGAGGTGGAGTTACTGAATAGCATAATGGGGGTAATCATGTCTGCATATCCCCTCTTTGTAGGCAGAGAACCATGTTGGTGTCCACACAGGAGGTAGCTGACATCAGAAGAGGGTGTGTCCAATAACTACTAAGCTGATTGGAGCTTAGCTGTGCCTGTTTGCGTGGCTCACTGCCATGCTGAGCGTGGAAGTCTGGGGGCATGTGTGCACTAACTTCTAAGCTTTGTTTACCTATGGGGCATGTGTTTCCATATGTCTGCACAGTGCACTGCTGCGCTGAGCATGGAAGTCTGGGGGGGGGGTTGTCCATGGATTGCTAAGCTTTGTTTACCTATGGGGAGCATGTTTGTACTGAGTGCCACATTGTTGAGAGTATCTAGATGTATTAATTAGATTTCATCCTTATTTAATTTAAACTAGGGCCACTAAATGATGTTAGTGATATACTAGGCAGGTGCAATGCATCATAGGTATCCAATCACGCAGGCAGCATCTTAAGTAGAGCACTATAAATTATGCATACAGCATACAAACTGATTTATCTCTCATGCTCTGCATCATTGGAGTACAGACTTGGGAATTTTATCTGAAAGAATGCAACAACAAAACCTAAAGGATCCACCATGGCAGAGTAAGAGTAAAACCTTTAATAACCAGGATAAGCTCTTTCAAGTAATCCAACTCTTTTTCAAATCCAAGTACAAAACATAATAAAACACACAACCTATTTAAAAAACACACTCAATCAATAAAATTGCAATACAGCACACACCTCCAGAAGGTCCAGTCAATTCAATTTCCAAGGTCTACACCCTCTGAGAACAGGCTTTATTGGTAGAACACTATTAAGCCCTGGCATTCTATCAGCCTGCAGATCTGCAATCCAGTTAACTTAAATCTGTTCTGTTTTGAGGGAAATATCACTCCCTTTTCTGGTCAAAGTACATTCATGCAGGACCATAAATGTAAAAGTATGTCCCAAATTTTTCTTAACATGCTGTGCCAGTGCATTATGTTCACCACCAGTCCTTATATCTCTGCAGTGCTGTAAAACCCTCTCCTTCAACATTCTATTGGTTTTGCCAACATAAAGTGAGTCACAATCCTGGCACTTCACTAGATAAACCAAGTTCCTAGTAGTACAGTTGGGAAAACCTTTCAAACAATACACCCGTCCAGTGACCGGATGTTGATATTTATTAGACCTGTCTATAAAGGTGCAGCCTTTGCAATGCCCACACAGAAATGTTCCTATTCATTGCACTCCCAAACCAAGATGTCCAGAAGTGCATCCCACAGAGTCTTTACAAAGCATTCTCTTTAGATTAGGCACATTCTTGAACCCATAAACAGGGGCCAGACCTACAAACTCTTTGATACCATCTATATCTATACCATCTTCCAATTCTCATGTATAATCCTTTTAATTTTGTTCACATCACTGTTGTAACCAATAGTCAGCTTGGGCACCCTCTATTGATCACAGGATCCACATGCCCTCTGGTCTAAGGGGCTAGTTCAGAAATAGGACTTCCAGCTCCATCTCTACCAAACCAAGGTCTTGCAGAAGTCTGCCTCCACACATGATGTTCCATGCTAGCCATCCTTTTAGCTCCCTGAGTAGCCTCTCTCCTGAAAGCATGACAGCAGAAACTCAGTCTCTCTATCATACACATCATCTTGGGTACACAGTCTGGAGGCATGCATAATTTGTCCTTTTATAACATTGTTAAAAATATGCTGGAGGTGCATACTGCCCCTCTTAAAATAGGTGTTCTTCCAGCAATCCTTTCTATAGGTTGGCAATTCTGAATGACCATGACTTGTTTCATCATTGTAATGGACAATTTCAGGCCAATAGGGCCAAACTCCAGTAGCTGTGGATATGCATATTTTAGCCTTGTTATGACCTCATCAGCGCAGCACAAGCAAAGTGTTTGACTAAGCATAAGAAACACAGGGCTGTTATACCCAGCTGATGACCATTATCATTAGGGTGACTGCAAAATATCCCAAATAACAAACTAAAACAATGAGTGAGAAGGTCACTCAGCAAAAACCAATCAGTAAAAACTAAATGAAAACTCCAGCCAAGCTGGAACTTCCAATGAGTGACCTCTCAAACCTCTTGAATCAAAGGCACAGGGGGTATATGCAAATGACCCTTATGAATACCAGGTTTTTTCAGATAATTGGCGATTTTGAATGCCCATGACTTGTATCATCATTTTAATAGACAATTTCAGGCCAATAAAGCCAAACCCCACCAGCTGTGATATGCATATTTTGGCCTTGTTATGACTTAATCAGCACAGCATAAGCAGAGTGTTTGAATAAGCATAACAAACACAGGACTGTTATACCCAGCTGATGTCCATTATCATTAGGGTGACTGCAAAATATCCCAAATAACAAACTAAAACAATGAGTGAGAAGGTCACACAGAAAAAAACAATCAGTAAAAATGAAATATGCTTATCCACAGCTAGTGGGGTTTGGCTTTATTGGCCTGAAATTGTCCATTAAAATGATGAAACAAGTTATGGGCATTCAGATTCACCAATTTGTTGAAACACCTGGTGTTCATAAGGGTCATTTGCATATATCCCACGTACCTCTAATTCAAGAGGTTTGAGATGCCACTCATTGGATGTTCCAGCTTGGCTGGAGTTTTCACTTAGTTTTTACTTAAAAAAATATATGGAAACACACATTTCACTGCCTAATGTATTTACCTTCAACCTGTTGTATTTTAAAAGACATTTTAGATTCCTTGTCTCATTTAAACCAGGTGCCTTATCTTCTCTTAACTGTGACTATTAAAGTGGATCTGTTTGTTGAACTACACTGCTGTGACTACCCCTTCTAGAAACCTTAGGTACCTGTTCCAGACTGGAATTTAAAAACATCCAACGCTGTTTACAGACACAGTTATGTTTGCACAGGGCATTATTTTTTGCCCTTAACTATACTAGAATATAATTGTTCCTTAAATGCTTACCAGGAACAGGACCATAACCTTGAGCAATACCTGATGGACCTGTGAAAAGTTGAGGGTGGGGTAATGTCAGTACCACTGCATGTTGCAGCACAGCAAGGTAATACGTCCATACATCTCACATTTACAGTAGCTACTGTGTTACTTGTTATGTTGGTCACAATCTGAGTATGAGTGTATAACTGAGGTTAACCCCCCCAAAAAAAACAAAGACCTGACACCCACATAAACGTATCTACACCTGACACACTGACTGCTACAGTATTGCAATGCTGATCACAGTAAGCTTACCTGCATGCTCCTAAACTGTGGCACCCACCTCCACGATGAATTATTTAGTGGCTGAGTGTGGTTATTCCCCTCCAGGCCCTCCACTGATGACAGCACGATCCCTGGCTACATCTGCTGTCCTTCATTGTGCATCATTTATCATATCAGTTGCCTGGTGTCAAACCTGCTCATATCTCCTGCCCTGCTGGCCTGTGCCATTCACATTACAGACGTGTCAGCCCACAATGCAGCCCGCTGTTCCCTTCTTTGTCTCACCCTGGATAGTAGGATGTGATAATGTTGCTTTAGTGCTTGCAGTATAATTTCATTCTCCTCATCTGAGAAGGGTACATGACATCTATGGTACATAATTCCTGAAAGACAGAAAAAGGCTGAACACATTACAGGATCACATATGTGGACGCACACTATGTACAGATACAGCAAGGCCAAAATGGCTGGCATTAACCACTGCTTGCTCACACATGTCATACTCCACAGTGTGCAAACAAACCAAGCCTGTAGATATAACTTAGATAGTAGCAATAGTCAGGTATTCCCATGTGTGCCATGACAGCTAGTGCTGTATTATCATACACCCAACACTCAGGTCTACTATGGTGTGTCCCCTATGGGCAACCCCTCGATTATATGTCATATGAACAATACCACCCAAATAGTAGTGTGGTATTACAACCACTATAAAGGGGAAGTCCAACAAGACCAGTGTGCCACATTGACAAAAGACAACGCACCCTTGATGTTTTGTACATCCTGTGTAGGTATAAAACAGCAGGAGGTCAATGACATGTCATTATCACAGGTTTAAGACAGACTTAATGCTGTAATCACTATTAGTCATAAGTCTATACACAAAAGCATTTACATACCTTATGGAGTGCAGTACTCATCTGTTGACATGTGGTGATAGTATAGTTGTCACAATGGCGTGCTCTGCATGAGTAAGGTCTCATACAGAATGGTTCCTTATAGCCAGCTGCTTGCCTTTTAAACATGCTTCCCAGCAGCAGGTGATTACCTCTAAACCAATCTGTGGTTCTGAAATGCTAATTGCAGCCAAAACAGCTGATTTGCACTATCATCAGCCAGTGACATGCAACCACTGTAGAATATATAAGACCTTCATGTAGATTAGGGTCCCTTTCTAATATGTTGTGCTGGATATTACTGGGGTGAGGAGACTACACTGGCACAGAAGGTAGGTCTGCAGCAGACACCTTTTTAATAGAGATGGGTGTGCTACAGGCTGCAGCCACTGCTGCAGGTAATGCACATAGGCAGACAGTCTGAAGACTTTGGAGGACAACAAACTGTAGGAGTAACTGTGTGAACTGTGTCAGTCCTGTTGTAGAGCCAGGCCCAGAGTGAAAATACCCGCTATACTCCAATGAAGGCATGTGTTTAAGGTAAGTAGCTCAGAGTGAAAGTACCCTCTACACTCCAATAAAGGCACGTGTTTAAGGTACGTATGCTAGACAATGGTATCAATAACAGAGTACTAGGCAACATGTTTGGTGTGTCCTTGAGTAAGATGGGGTGTATATGTATATATATATATATATATATATATATATATGTGTGTGTGTGTGTGTGTGTGTGTGTGTGTGACTATGTCTGCCATTTGGTAATCTGCCAGGCCATGTATTTACAGTCTGGTAGTAACTTGCAGTGTGTATGAGGGCAGTCCTTGTTACAAGCAGGGACATCAAATGTGTATGTTCATTGTTCAGCTGTGGTAATCTGCCCAGTGACTCTGTTGACATTCTCTGTGAATGTATATTACTGCATGACATGACAATTTATGCACATATATTTTTTTTCTATATGGTTATATGAAGTGTGGTCCTAGCTGCAGGAGTGTGACTTTCATCAGTTAAAATCAGTCAATTCATTTGACATGCATTGTGTGGATAAAGAGTGCATAACTCTGTCATTATTTGCTGGCTTCACAATACTGAAAATTCAGTGCTACACACCACTGGATTTGAACCCAGGAATGTGTGTGGCAAAAATGCACAGTTTAGGAGGCATTTAACACACTGAGCTATTGAATCACTGCTGCCATAGATGTATATGCAAGACATATGTACACACCTACAGGATGTGACAATCATGTTCTACATCCATCAGTATGTGCAAGGCTTTATATGGATGTATTTCTGCACCAGGGTCCCAGTTGCACATGTATTTTGCCATTAATGCCTTAGCAGATGTCCTTCTATATATTGCTGATAAAAGGGCACATGTGCCTGCTATCAGAGGCCTCACTTACATCCAATATTATGTCTTGGGCTTTGTAATGGTGTACTATTGCACCAGAGTCCCAGGAACACTCCCATGTTTTCCATTAAGTTTTATTCAAGTTTGCTCAGCATGGCGCACCATGCAGCTTTGCTGAAACTTGCTTATGACTGTAAGTGGCAATTACTATTTTTTAAAGTACCTACTTTAAGTGAGAGCTGTGTGATGTGGCAGGTTAATGCACTGGTCTGCAGGTTGTGATGGACTCGAGTTTGAAACATGTGACAGGTGTTTATTTTGTAAATGTGTAATAGAATTTTAAGGACACATATAATTAATATAGCTCTATTTAGCTGAGCTTAGTGAAGCTGCATGATGCGGACCACCATGCAGCATTGAGCTAAAAAACTATAAAGAAAAAAAAATAGGGAGATAGGAAAGTGGGGAAATGGGGTGCAAGCAGGGGGAAAATCATAGTGGAAGGCAGGTATGGATGTGCAGGAAGGGTGTAGGAAAGAACCATAGTTATCCATTTCTTGTACAGCAAAAAACTGTGCACTTTGACAGAATATGTACGTGGATTTGAACTCTCACCCACAAGAGAGGAGTGAGGATAACAAAACTGCATTGTCGAGCTAATTGGACCAAAATACTTGTGTCCAATGGACAAGTGGGTGAAATGGAGAGCTATGTATGGGGCAATATCTTTTTGGGACAAGTGCCCATTTTGTTTTTAAGGTGTAAGTAGAATATTGGGGAAGGGAGATAGGTACATGTGGGGGAGGTAAGTTGGGTAGGAGGATGCATTTGCAGACAGACAAGACAGCAGACAGGGGTGATGTGTGACACCTGAGGGGGTGAACACCTTGGAGAGGGAGGGTGTTGTGGAATCCAAGTCCCATGTGCATCCAGATGGCAGCAGCATGACTCACATTCCCACCCATGGGATTGTCGGCACTGCTTCTTCACTGCCCTGAGGTTGGCAGTACTGGAGGATGGGCAACGGGGCAAGGCTGCCCCACCAGGTTGGCCAGCATGCCCTCAATCTGTCACAGGTGGCAGTCAAATCCAGGGTAGAATATCCTGTGCACCAAGACCTGCAGCTCATTCTTGGGTGACAACACTCCCTTCAACACTGCTCCCACGGGGGGCTGGGCCCCATCCCATGGGGCAGTACTACCTAGTGCCACAGGTAGTGCAGGGACAGCAGAGGGAACACCACCAGTCTGGGTCCAGACATGCTGGGACCCAGTGCCACAGCCAGTTGAGGGAAGGTAGGGTGATCACCCGGAATTGGCCTACCTTGATGTGCTGTGGTGATAGAGGTATAGCAATAGGTTAAGGTTAGTAATAACCAAACCATTATTAGCATTAACAGAATGGAACATCATTTTAATTCATACAAATACATATTAACGTATAGTATGCGTAACACAACAGTAAATAACATATTCAATATAGTAACAGCATGCCAGTAAGAAGTAAGCCCTAAGGGCAACAGAATAGTTAGTTTAACAAAGTATGTTAATAGTGAATCATAATATCACATAACAATATTACATCAAATTTAGCAAAAATATAGTTTAACAACATTTGTTAATATTATATCATAATAGTAAATAACAATAATAAATAATGAAGATAAGGGGTGGGGGAGAGAGAAAAACATTCCATTAGTGGCATTGTAGATTATATCCCTGAAAACACTGATAATAAATAGTCTACAGGTGTGTCATGTCAGTTTTGGTACATTGACTACAATTCTCTTATAGCTGATGTAGCATGTACATACAGCTCAAGCTGTTAGCATGGGTCAGTATGGAAAGAGAAATGACAACTGCAGATACACAACTACAGAGAACAGTTTCACATAATGTGGACTTATATAACTACCGAGATGTTCTGTAAGCAGATTTGGTAATGCATTGCATTCCAGGTAGTCTTTCTCTAATAATCTTGTGACAGATGGATTATTCAGTTTTAATTACATTATGAGAAATTGTGACACTTGAGAGGCATGTTTGTGTACAGTACATAAACTAGACAGTCGTCATGGCTTAGATGGAAGGCATGGGGATAGAACCCAATAGCTGTGACTGCAGGGGACATCTGCAAATAATGTAATAATTGACTGTAGAAATTTAGTACAGACATACAAGGAATGCAGCCATACTGCAAATAAACAGATTTATTTATGAATCAGCAATTCTGGTGAACACTTTCTTTCTATTGATTTTAAAATTCTGTGAAATCTAAAGACAATATTTGTTCATAATATGGGCTAACTTACCCATATATCTTTTGTTCCTGGGGAGAGGGAAAATGTGAGCATTACATGACTGATACTGAAAATGTAGTGCTACTCACCACTGGATTTGAACCCAGGACTGTGTGGAAAAAAATGTACTGTGTATGAGACATTTAACAGACTGAGCTAATGAGTCACTGCTGAATACTGAGTGACTGATACTGGCCTATATATAACCTGGAACCATACTATGAACTGAGCAATACAAGTTACAAGACATTCTTCTTCCATTCTAGAACTATTATAGTGTTATGATTAACTGCAGTGATGGTAGAACACACATGCATGGAATACAACTGTACTGCATATATTAATACAGCTTTATTTTAGAATAAACAATGCTGGTGAACACTTTTTATTGGTATTTATTTGAAATATCTATGAAGTCCACACACAATATCTGCTCATGGAGTGGGCTGCCTCACCCATGTACCTTTATTAACTGAAGTAAAAGGATCAGAGAGCCTTATATGGCCAATATTGGCCTGGAGACATCCTTGGACAGTACTATGAGTTAAGCAATACAGTTTGCAGGCCATTAGTTTTGCATTCTACAGCTATTACAGTGTTACACTTGACTGCAGCAAGTGTACCATAGGCAATCAATGCATACAGCTCTACTGCAATGGTTATGACAACATAAACCTGCTATACACAATTTTGCTTACTGTTATTGGTATTGTTTATTGCACTACAGTTATTCATTTATTGCACTACCTCTCTAATTGCCCATTTATTGAACTGCAGTTCATCTTGTGTATTGTAGTAAATGCTTTACTCTTTCTTGCTTATTGCACTACAGTTAGCATAATACATCCATATGTACCACACTCATGGTGCAACCTGGCCAGGTGCCCAGCATGAAGATTGAGATTGTGAGCCCTCTCAGCTGCAGCTGTTGGGAGAGAAGCATACCATTATGCATACCTGTTTTGCAGACATTCAGCTTGCATATTGGTAAAAGAGAGGAAAAATTACTTGCATATTTATGGGGCATTCCCTGCTCTAGCTTCTTGGACCCAGGTGTCCAAGGTTCCCCTCTTTTTCCTCTTCTGGTAGTCATAATGGTGATGACACTACTCACCTGTGTGGGAGATACCAGTAACACTGGTGGGCTCACTGGCCAAATGGTCTCAGGCCTCTGCCTTACACTCTGAGCTCTGGAAATCACCCCGCAGCAGCCTAGGTTCATGTTTTTTTTATCAGGAGCCTAACCATGACCCTGGACTCCTGAATACCCCACTTCTGCACCCAAAAGGGTGCACCTTCACCAGCACCACCTGCCATATCAACAGTCAATTGCATTCCAATGAATGGTGCAGAATTCCTGACTATTGTGCTTATATAGGCTGTTTTCCCACCCTTACACATCACTGAGCAACATTCAAAAAAGTGCTGCATCACTTAGCAGCATGCAAACCAGTTAAGCAGAGCTGAGCAGCACGTAAACCCACACAACCATAGTTTTAGTGAAGCTTAGCACCGCTCAAACATTGGTAGCCATTAGAATTTTATGCAGTGCTTAGCATGGTTGAGCAAAGCTTAGCAGAATGCAGCAGTGCCATATTTCACAATTAAATTAAACAAAAACTGTACATTAAATCACAAACATGTTCTGTCTGCTATGGACTCGAACCCAGGGCCTACTGCCCATAAGACCATAATGATACTCATTTAGCTACTTGGATATTATAAAAATTAGTATACCTTTACATATACTACTAGGCTACCTGTTAGCATTGCTGAGCACTGCGCTGCACCACACAAACACATACAAACAAACCTATAAATAAATAATGAATTATATCCAGTTTGTATTTTTAGATGTCAGGCAGTGTTGGCTATGTATGTATAAGTGGTGCTTGGCTCTGTGGTGCTTTGCAGTGCTCAAACAGCATTTACAAAAAAAAAAAAAAATTACAACAGAAAAATAAAGTAATTTATAACGTAATTGATTACATCAGGTTTCTATTTTTACATGTGTAGCAGGTGTCAGCTGTCTATATGTAAGCATGGCTTGGCATTGCTGCACTCCATGCTGCTCCTTGCAAACATGCAGAAGAAAAAAATATATATATAATTTATATATTACACATTCAACACAATTCACAAGATTTCAACAGTGGTGGGGTACATTACAGGGAGCCGCACCCTGTACATAACATCTGACTAAGCATCCACAGCCATGGGTAGCCTCTACACATCTCCATACACTGATTCAATATCCCTGTTTATATGCTCTCCCTCGGCAGCGCGCCATGATTAATATGCATGGTGTTCTGGTGAGGGGGAACCATGGCTGTGTGCATGGACACATTCCATGTAGGCTCTGCACGCTGCCTACATGGAGTTTATTAAATCCTGGGGTTGAATATAAAGAAATACTGTGGCAATTACAACTTAATGCCACACAAGTACCAGGTGATGATCGTGTCTCCAAAACATAGGATTGCTATTGTCAATAATTAATTAATTAAGCCATAGTAAATAACAGTTTCATTGTCTATCAGCACAATCAGTTATGGCTCTAAGCTGTTAATGAGTTGTTTTCTGTAGTCCAGGGTTCATGGTTTGATTCCTTCTTTCACTGTCTGCCTACTGTGTGACTCTGAGTGAGTTACTTAGCTAGATAGTGCTCCTGGCTCACTATTAGAAATTGATATTTGTGGATTTACTCAGTTAGCAAGTTAAAATAAAAAAAAAAGAAAATCATGTTTATGTGAAAATGCAGTTCTAGGCATCACTACCTGATATTTATATGCAATTGAAATACCTACTGTTTTTGATTTATGTGATGAATTAACTAATAAATCTAAGTTTGTGAAACAGGCTGTTTTGTATCACTCCACATGGTTTGTGCTTTTTTGTTCTGTGTTGTTTTGAGATACAGCCATTAATTAATGTTTTGTTATGCCCTCAACATAATTTTTGGTGATAGCCTAGTCATTCCACAACAACAAAAGGCCTGCAGCCATTGGTGAAGGTTTGCATAAATAGCTTTAAAGTAAATTTTATTGTCTTACCTTTGTTTTTCTTGTATTGGCTGGTCTGTTTCTGCCTGGTGGTCTCTTGTTTTCCATGCTCTTCTGTGCCTGATTAGTGCAGTTCTGTTGAAGTTCTACAGGTTTTCCATGTTAATTGTATAGTCATGTGTTGAATTATGGTCCAAGGTATATGCCTGATGGAGAATAATTTTCTCAGCTGATTGCAGTTATTTGGTGTTGTCATTTGGTGATTCATTTGTGTTTTCTGGATGCATTCATGGACAATGGTGGCAGAGTTAAGCTTTTTGTGGTGGCTGCTGCTTTGGTTTTTCAAAGCACTCTTTCTATTTATTTAATAGTTTTATCCCTACCAAAATGCTGCTCAAGGCAGTAATGTCATCAGTGTGGCACTCAGCCACTACTGGTTCAGTCTCATGTTAGTCATGCAGGTAGGAGTGATTTTTTCAGCACATATAGTTTATCCATACAGGACTTGGCTCACTCTCTTGGGTCTCTGGTTACTTCTGCTCCATTAGTAGTGGATCTCTTAAACAATTGTATCAAAGCACATTCAATTTTAATACCTTTCTATAAAAGTCCAGCAGCAACAGTGCTATCATTTTGGAAGTCTAAGCCATTATGCCAATGTTATTCCTGTTAGATATTTGATATCTATCTATCTATCTATCTATCTATCTATCTATCTATCTATCTATCTATCTATCTATATATAATGCACAGACACACACACACAAACACACACACACACACGCACACACACACACACACACACACACATAGATACTCCATCAAATGGCCCATTCTATAAACTCAGTCTTTTAAAGTAAAATAAAATAAATCAAGAGGTATAAAACAAATCTGTTTATAACAATTTTTTTTTGCATGGGACAAGCCATTCTACACCACAACCTCATACCCCCAATAACTTTTATATACTAACTCTGAGACTGTACAATACTAGGGAAAGAGCAAAACTATCTTCCACTGGTATTCCATGAACTGAACAAAAAATAATGGACTTTATGCACTCTTCTTTTGATGTGCATGTTATTCAATCATTTGGCTCCAAATACCATGCACACAATAAAAGTGCAGTTAAACCACTATGATGACAGCCACATATATCTATCTATTTATCTGTCCATCCATCCATCCATTGTTAAATGTGTTAGTTCCATAAGGATCAAAAACAAAACGCTGAACCCCTGTGTCTTGAAACGCTCAACAACCAAGGCTAGGAAGCGAAAAATGAAACTTTTATTCCAGTGTAATCTAAAGTTAGCGAAATATAAAACTTTTATTCCAAAGTAATCCAAAGTTAAGCACTTTCACTCGCTCACTGCGAGCTTCATCAGAGCTGAAAAGGCAAATACACAATTTCAGATTTAAATAACTTTTTTGGCGCCAAAAAAGCATGATTTAAAGTTGTGGTGATGACCACAAGTTCAAATTTGGTATTATTGACAATATTGTTATAGATTCTAGAGGGGGCGACCCTAAAGGTTTATTATCATATAAAGAAACCTGCTGGCAACTATTTACAGATGCCTCTAATGAACCAGGAATAAATGATTGTATAAGTATTAAATGTATGCTTTAATACATATATTTTTTAAATACAATTTTTTGTATACAATATATTGTTTACATACTGTTTTTATAGGTTTTATATGGTATTAATTTTATATTATTTACAATAATTGTGTATTATATATGTTGCCAATATTTTTATTAGCACTGTCACTTTAAATCATGCTTTTTTGGTGCCAAAAAAGTTATTTAAATCTGAAATTGTGTATTTGCCTTTTCAGTTCTGATGAAGCTCGCAACGAGTGAGTGAAAGCGCTTAACTTTGGATTACTTTGGAATAAAAGTTTTATATTTCGCTAACTTTGGATTACACTGGAATAAAAGTTTCATTTTTCGCTTCCTAGCCTTGGTTGTTGAGCGTTTCAAGACACAGGGGTTCAGCGTTTTGTTTTTGATTCTGGTTGTTTTTTCAACGCTGAGAAAGCTTCTTTTTAGGCTGTTCAGTTCCATAAGGATAGTGGTTTCTTTTCAGGGTAGACCCAATGTGATATTTAAACTACCAGGCGCAATTTGGCCAGAGCATCAGGAAACATCCCCTCTCATAGCTCATACAGCTAATGACTATGTGTGCACCCCCCATTTCTAGAGCAGTTGTGGCTGGGATGATGCTGTGTGAGCAAGATCATGGTGGAGAAGGTAGAAGAAGCATTGTGTACTGATATGATGCAATATAGGAGACTTGTGATGAATTCAGAGATTTTGTTCCAAAATGATCTGTTTGGTGAGGTGGAGGTAGAAAAAGAAAATTGTGTTGTTACAATCCTCCAGTTGGGAGTGTTAACAGATGATTTACTGAAGGATATGTTAGGTCAAGGTGCACCTGAGAATAGTAGAGAACCTTCATGGGTAGAAATAATGGAGAAAATCCCAAAGGAGGAGGCAGTATCTGTGCTAGAGGAGGACAATGTAGATGGACAAAAAGAGAAAAAAAAATCGAATGTGGCGACTGTTGCAGATGGAGTCAAAAATAACAAATATAGTAGCAAAGATAGCACTTTGAAAAGAAAATATGTTATTAGAATACAAGGAGGACAATAATAATAATTAAATAGGTATGACATCTGGGACAGTATAATTCCAATAGGTATCACAGCTCATGAGGCAAGAGCTTGTAACCTAATAAACAAAGAAACTTTTTGTGACATTATTTTTGAGACTGGAGAGAGTAGATAAAATGTTTGTGTGAATATAAAAAACCCATGCACTCAGGTCACTTCACAACAAGTACAAATATGACTCTGTCATTGTCCATGTTGGTGTGAATGACCTGAGACGTACCTCCCTGGACTATATGAAAAGAGATGTGGAGGAGCTCTCCGATCTTGTAGCCCATGCAGGTATGACCCTAGCCCTGAGTAGCATCCTGCCATCACCCAGAATGATACCACAATACAAGGACAAAATGATTGACTTCAACAATTGGCTACGCTTCTGGTGTCATTCGAAGGGGATCCAGTATCTGTCTGCCTGGGATGACATGATCAAGAGACTACGATGCTTTGTCAGAGATGGCCTGCACCTGTCACCCTTAGGATTCCAGATACTCTGGCTCTTGCCACTAATATAGTGCCTTTTTTAGGCAAGGTTCAAATTACAAATTCACCACCATAACAGGTACAAGCAAGCAAAATCTGAGGGTAATGCTACTCAATGCTAGAAGTCTAAACCTCAAAATGCATTCACTCGAGGCACTCCTTAAAATGGAGAACATCGACATATGTGCAGTGACAGAGACCTGGTTCAAGGCTCCAGAGAGCACCCCTGCATTACCAGGCTATAATTCATACCACACCTTTCGGTCACCTAACCTGGACCAAAACACTAAAGGCAGAGGCGTGTGTCCATATTCATTAAGGATATCCACACCTCCGGCTAGTTGCTCAGCATAATGCATCCAAGATTATCCAAGTGCAACTAACTCTGGGCAAGACTGCAATCCAAATTGTAACTTGCTACAGATCCCCCACCATGCCCCAAGATTCCCACTCCTCATTTCCTGATACACTGGAAAATATTAGGGTACAACCCAACACCCTAATAATGGGTGATTTCAACTACCCCACCATTAACTGGGAAAACTACTCATGTACCAACTCTTTTGCTCAATGTTTTCTGGAATTCATAAATTCCAATGCCTTGGATCAACTTATTCACCCCCCCACCAGGGGCAGCAATATCCTAGACCTGGTCATTACCAACATAGGAGACTGGTGTTCCACACCAGAGGTCAATTCCTTGTTAGTCAGATCCGACCACAAGCTAATCACCCTAGAAATCCACATCCCGCCCCCACCCCCCATTAGGGAAACCTTCATAAAACATTTCTCCAAAGCCAACTTCACGCTTCTTAAGATAGAAGTGGCAAACTTCACGACACCCATGCAGATGGACAATAGAGGTATGACTGTTGAATCCTACACAAATGCACTTTATAAGCACTTACATGAGTGCATGGATCATGCTATCCCTAACAGAACCAAGATGTTATCTCCAAAACAAGGAAGTCAATCTGGTGCCCCCTGCCATAAACAAACTCTACAACAGAAGAAAGAAACTGTTGCAAAAAAGATTAAAATCCCATGATTGGAGGAACTCCCTGGTCAGCCTCAGTAAGAAGCTGAGATCCCTCTTAAAATCCTCCAAAGTTAGTTACAAAAACAAAATTGCAACTGATTCTAAAGACAACCGCAAAGCATTCTATAACTATGTCAAGAATTTCAATGGCAACACTCAGATCTGCTCTGAGTTACAGCACAATGACACTAAATATACAGAACCAACTGATATTGCCAACATCCTGGCAGATAGATTCAGTGATAACTTTACCCCCCTCTCACCCCCTAAAGGGCCCATCTCTATACCGGAAGAATGCAAAGTTCCTGTCATCTTGGCTGTACAGGTAAAAAACACACTCTCCAAAGCCAAGAACACAGCATCCATGGGACCTGACAACATCCCAGGCTGCGTTCTACATGAACTACAGAATGAACTGGCACCCCACCTAAGCACCATGCTCAATCATAGCCTTACCTCAGGCTTTGTGCCCACTGAATGCACAGTGACAGTTATCCCACTTCATAAAGGGGGAGCCACCACGGATCTTGGGAACTACTGCCCCATTAGACTAACAAGCCTGGTCTGCAAGGCTATGGAACGTATCATCATGGAACTTTTAAACAAAGACATTAGTAATCTCCAAACTCTAGACCCCACAAAATTTGGGTTTGTAAAAGGCAGATCATGTTTCCTAAACCTGATAGACTTCTTTGAAGCAGTCACCAAAGCCGTAGACGAGGGTAAGGTGGTTCACACAGCCTTTCTATATCTCGCCAAGGCTTTTGACACCATCCCCCACTCACAGAACCCACACTGTGAAAGTAGCAGACTCCAAATCCGACTTCAGACCAGTGACAAATGGAGTACCACAGAGTTCAGTCCTGGGTCCTCTCCTGTTTGTTATCGACTTTTCTGAAGTACAAGCTAGCACAGAAGGTCTCTGGCTAATGAAGTTTGCAGATGACTGAAAAATAGGAGCCATAATCGAAACTCCAAATGATATGGACATCCTACAAAAGGGCCTCACTGAGACAGATGCCTGGTGTCAAAGCCATGGCCTCAAGCTCAATGCCAAAAAGTGCACTGTCATCCCCTTTGGTAAAATCTCTGTACCCATGAGCTACCACATAGGTGGTAGTCTACTTAACACCGAAAGTGTGATAAGAGACCTTGGGACACAGGTGGAAAGTTGTCTCTTCTTTGATAATCACATCACCACGGTAGTCAGGAAATCCTTCTATGTGGCACATCTCATCACAAAAGGTTTCTCATCCAGGAAAAAAAGAGGTCATTGTTCTCCTCTGCTCATCACTCATTAGACCCATTATAGAGTACAGTGTCCCTTTTGGTATGTACCTCACAAGACATCTACAACAACTGGAAAGGCCACAGAAATACCTCACAAAAAGGATTATCAGCCTCAAATAGATGCCCTACACAGACTGTCTCAAAAAAACTCCAGCTTTACTCCATCGTGTATCACCTACTCAGAGGTGATCTCTGCCTAACATACAAAGCTATGTCAAACCCAGAGCTGGTGGACATGCTCCACTTAAAGAAATTCCAATCCATCCGAGCTACATGCTCTAGGGACCTAAACCTTGTCACCACATTAAACAGAGCATGCTGAAGGGATAGATTCCTGTCCCAGAGACTTCCCATACTCTGGAACAAACTACCTATCTATATCAAACAAAGCTCCTCATTAGCAGTCTTCAAGAAAAATCTTGATGATTGGATGGGAAATAGGAAATTCACCCCGGGGATCACCTCTGTGGCTCTGCTCAACAGGGGCACAGGAAAATAATTTTCTTGGATGGTGAAAGCCAGGGTACCTTTTTGGCTAGGCTTATATAGGCCCTAGGGCCAATAGCCTTGTACCTACCTATGAATCTATGAAAAAAGAAGGATAGCTCCTGGAACTTATATGTTGTTAAAAAGTTTAAAAGAGAGATTAAAAGAGATTTCATGTTTAATTTGAAATGGACACTGAAAAGGTAATGTTAAAATAATTTTGGAAGAAATGTGTAATAATGTTATTGACATTCTGAAAGTATATGACAAGAGAGGTTTATGGACTAGGGATAGGAATGTATTGTGATACCGAAAATGGTAAATGAAAAATTTGTGGAAATTTCAAATGTTACACATCATAGAAAAATGTGAAAAAAAAGACATTTTCTTGTGGAGAAACAGGACATGATAAAAATCATGTTGGACATTTATGGATGGATTGTGAGAAAGGAAAATGTTAAAATGTGGAAGTAAATGAAGAACAAAAAAGTAGTTATGAGGGTAGTGTATTTTTTCAATGGCAGGAAGAAAGAAGAAAGGAAGAAAAGGTAGGATATTGGAAAATTTATAGAAATGTATTAGGGAATTTAGAAAATAATAAAAGAGAGTATTATGAAAATTAAAAAAAATATATATATAAAAGAAATCAAGAAAAAATCAAGGCATTACTGTTTAAACAGAATTACTATCCAAGGGAGAAGGGAAGAGGTATCTGCTTATATGGATAAAATAGTAATGGAAGATGTTTGTAGAATGAGGGAAATGAAAAATGTTAAAGGAGAAGTGAAAAGAAAACAAGATCAAATTATACTGTGTGTATAAGAGTAAAAAAGGAAGATAGGAGAGAATGGAAGGTAAAAAATGTTTTCAGAAACAGTTAAGGAAGAATCTGAAAAGGAAATTAATATTGGTAAATTGGATGAGGTACTTAAGAAAGTAAATGAGCAAGACCAGATGGTAAATGGTATGGAATGTATAAGAAATTTACAGATTGACAAAGAGAGTATTTTGTAAAATAAATAAATGAATTTATGAAGGAAGGCTTTCTTTATGATGAGTTATGTAGTAGAATATTAAAAGTTATATGGAAAGAGGATGAGAAAAAATGAAATAAAAAATTGGAGACCCATCACATTAAACTATATAGATTATAACATTTTATGAAAATAATACAGAAGAGAATGGAAGAAGGGGGGTATTATGGAAGAAAGTGTATGTGATATGAAAGGAAAGGGATGTCAAGAATTGTTACTGGTTGTGAGAGAAGTACTGTACTATATAAGGATATATCTCAAGCTTTTGGTATGAGATATTAGTAAAACATTTCATACAGTAGGACACAATGCCTTTTTGGATGTTATGGAGAAGCATGGAATAAGTTATACAATTGTGAGAGTATGTATGCCAGCATATCAAAATAGAATAAGTGTGTTGGTGAATGGGTGGCCGAGAAAAGAACTATGTCTGAAATGTGTTATAAGACAATGATGTCTTATGAGTGGAATATTGTTTGCATTGGTAATAATGTAAAAGTGAGAAAAATAGCTTATAAAATGAAAGTTGCTAGATAAGTAATGCAAAAGGCAGTAGTAATTCCTGTACTTCTAACATATGCTGATGATATGGTTGTAATTGCTAGAAAGAAAATATGGATGAAGGAAGTTTTGGTTTAAATTTATGTTAAAAGAAATTGGAATGATTTTAAACAAAAATAAAAGTAAGGGTTTGGGTGATGTGGTGAAAATTGGGGGGTGTATTTTTCAGTGAATAAAGTGTCTTTGCTCAGGATAAAAACTGCAGAATATGATGTAATTATGATGCAATGGGAGGGCTTGCTAAAATAAATGAAAGACATATGTCTTCTGTGGAAAAATGTATAAATTAGCATTTAAGAAAAAGGTTAGAAAAGGTTTTATCAGAAAAAGGGCATTGTTAAGGGGCAAATGTTTAGGGCATCCAGAATAACCATTGGCTATGATATATTTTTACAAGAAATTAATGTTATTAAGTGTTTATTTTTGGAAAGGAGCTACCCTATTGATCTAATTGATCAGTTTTCCCTTGTAGTTATTAATGAACGTAATCAAATGTTTTTTTCCCATACTAGGGTCAGAAACAGTTTTACAGGTTTCTAAGCCCTCTGTGGATGTACACAATTTTGCTTTTGTGTATAGGTTTTGTTCAAATTATAAGGATATTCAAAAAATTATTAACAAATATTGGAGTGTCTTAACATTAACAGCTTAAATAAATCGGTTTATTCCAGACACCCCAATGCTTGTTTGGAGAAGGGGTAGGAATTTAAATGAAATATTGGAGAGCCACAATTTGGAAAAAATAGTAGGATAAACAAAATTAAGAACAAGAAATGTCAGTCTTTTAAATGTGATTTTTGTAACCAGTGCTAATATATGATGGATTCTAGTAAAGTTTGTCTCAAGGCCAGGGTTGTTACTATTAGGTCTTCTGGACATTTCAATTGTAATAGTCAGGGAGATGTGTATTTAGTAAAGTGCGTTTCTTGTACTGACTTTTATGTTGGTAAGACTGAAAGGGTGTTAAGGAAGCGTATTTATGAGCACATATATGATGTGACCCAAAATAAAGATAGTA